>NC_050611.1:18181818-18484848 GCF_014743375.2 Drosophila subpulchrella
ACACGCATGAGTTAATCAAAAAATGATTTGTTATTGCTTACAAATGCATCCGTAATTTCCATATTTTTCCAAAAACCAAAAGTAAGTTGCATTGGGTGCATATTTCAAGTGGTTTGTTCCAGGGGTTCCTGAAATCGTTATTAAAGTTTAATAGATTATGTGCTTGATTTCACATTTCGATTGGGGTTACTCTATTAATTCTTATTTTTCATCATATTAACAGTATTGGGTGTGTAATAAACCATTGAATAACATGTACACCAGATAGTAAATATTCTAACAGATAAAACTACTCATAATAAAAGGAGTGTTCGCAGTTCTGTGTTTTTTTAAGAAATACAAATAATATTGTTAAAACAATGAACATTTACCAATGCTTTGTTATGTCTGCGATGTACATTGTACATATATCGAATTAACATTGGTTTCCCAAACATGAGAAGTAGATCTAGAGTCCAAGAACTTAAGCCCCCAGAGGTTTTAGGAAATTTCCACTTGGTGTATTCCGATTCCGAATAAGATGGAGAGAGCCTGCTCAGATGTTAGTCATTTGAACATCTTGCCGGGCGGAGAAGAACGCCACCTTGAGGCGTCTTCTCGGTTAAACAAGATAAATGGGAAATGTGAAAATGAAACATCACCTTTCCGGTCCCTCGCCTGCTGCCTTAAAGACCGCAGGATGGGGCCCAAGATATATTCAGTATTTATATTTCATCCTGTTACCCAACTACCCAAGTAGAAGATAACATTTTAATAGGGCAGCGCCACCTATTGGCCGGTAGGTGGGTGGGTGAGGTCCTTGGGGCCCTAGCCCATGCCCACGCCCACTGCCACGCCCCCTCCCAGGATGTCTGTCCATTAGGTTAATGTGCACTTCAAACGAAATTAAGATGAATTGATTAAAATTACAAGAGTGCAGAGTGTTTGCTTTGGCTTCGGTTTGAGTTGAGTTGAGTTGAGTCGACTCGAGTTGAGTTTTGTGGCAAAGTTCAGGGAGCAAGATTAAGTGCTTTCATTTGCCTTCGCTTGAAAAATGATGCAGCCCTGAAGTCCTGCAGTTCGGGAGGATAATTCAGGAGGAAAACGGAAAACCGATGGCAAATAATGAAAGTTTCGGTCGGCAGTTCACAAGTGCAGGTTGCAAAATAATGAATGGGGGCCTGCATTTATTAATGTTTTCGGAAAGCGTTCGCAAATTAATTGCCATTTAATTTGTTATGCTAACTACACTCACACACCGAAAGACTAATTGGTTTAGCTGGCAACATTTTGCGTAGCTTTAATTAAATTGTAAATTTCCCGTTTAGCCAGCAGGAAGTCGAGTCGAGAGAGCAGCGAAAATTGCAATTAAGATAATTATCTGGCAAAAGCAAAAGTGTAAATCCTTTGCGCTCCAAGGATTATGCAACTGCAGTCTGCGCTGCGCTGCTTTTGCTGCTGCTGCTACTACTGCTGCTGTGTGCCGCACTTAATTTGCATAAATTTCAAATGAATCCAATGGCCAAAAAAGCGCAGCTAAACAATTGCCACTGATGAAGCAGCAACAGAGAGGCAAAATTACACTGGGACAAAGGGGGTGTTAAAAATGAAATGGTGAAAAATTATAAGCATTTGTATAGATGCAACATTGAAAAACTCTTTCAGATTTGCATTTTTTCTACTTCACGATTTCTTCTTCATTCATATAAAGCAGAGGGCATAGCAGAAAGCTCTGCCCATTCTTTGCCGCCACACGCACAGTATACAAAAGCTGCTCTGTGGAGATTACCCACACCTGTGAACTTATTTTTATAGATTATGATCTAGAATAATTTTCTTAGCAACGAAATAAGTATTTACTAACCATTTCATCACTATGCTATTAAGCCTTATTTTTTACAGTGCCAGAAAAGGAAAGACAAAAAGGGTGTTTCATTTCAAACTGGGAAAAATTATAAAATTTGGGTCGACGTAAGGCAGAAAAATCCTGCCAGATATACCCCATATTTCATTTAATGAATTCTTCTAGATTCTTCTAGATCAGAGGACTTAGCAGAAAGCGCTGCCTCCTCTCTGCCGCCACACGCACGGTGTGTGTAAGCGGTTACTTACTACTTACTTACTTACTTACTTACTTACTTATTACTACTTACTTACTTACTTACTTACTTACTTATTACTACTTACTTACTTACTTACTTATTACTACTTACTTACTACATTGTATTTTGAGTTTTTTTCAGTATTCTTTCTTTTATTAGAATTATACTTGGCTGTTGGAGATGGGTGTGAGAAAATACCGTGAATTTGGAAAACAGTTTTTCACTATTTTTATTATTAACTACTCTAGTTAATTTCTCTCAGTGCCGAGGCTGCTGGAAACTGCAGCTTGGGGCGCTTACTTTGTCTGTGCCACATGGCGCCCCTTCTCCCCGTTTCCCCGCTTTCAGGTGCCACAATCACCAGGAAAGATGTCGCAGGATAATCGAAGAACAGGGAGCGGGACCAAAAACACAGGGCCAACGGGCGACAGAGAAAAGGAGCCGAGAATTTTGTGTTATTCTTACGGATTTTCTACTTTGTTGGCAATGTAAGCAAAGCAAAAGCGACTGGCTATCCCCCCTCAGCACTCAGCACTCCGTCCTTCCGCTTTCATTTGCTCTGTGCAAAGTTGACGCTTTTGTTTGATTCGTGTCACACAGCTGACCAACGCCCCTGGGTTCCTCATTTTTCACCCACTCTAACTCCGTTGCCATCTCCATCTCCATCCAGATCCTGACCAAGGTTCTCTATCGTTCCACTCGGCTGGAGTTACTTTGCTTCGAATTATGCAAAACACAAGACGGGCAGGGAAAGAAACACAAAACAAATAGAAGGACGGAATTGTCAAATGAGATTCAATGTTCTGCTCAAGTGGCTCTCGTCTCCGGTTCGCCGTAAAGTGGAGTGGAGTGAATTTTAATAATAAATTTTCGTGTGACCACTGAGGAAAGTTGCAGCAGCAGAAGCAGCAAAAGCAGCAGCAGCATAGCTCACATGCAATTTTCCAGAATTTACTGCTGCGTGAAACTTTGGCAATTCGGTGCCGAATGCGAATGGTGAATGGCGCCCAACAAAGTGGCGGAGCAAGTCTTGGCCAACTGGGATCGCCTTGCGTGTCCAGGCACAAACTGAAGGCAAATGAAGCTACAATTACGTCTACAAATACACATAAAAGGGGAAGTAATTTGCAATTAAATTACGACGAAATGGGCAATAGAAAGGGAATTAATTGTCCACGAAATGCAATTATGCTTTGCTCACGCCCTCCTCCTCCTTTCTTTTTTTTTCCGCCTTTTACTTGCAGCAAACTGAATGAGCGAATAAATGAACGAATGAATGGCATCGCAAAGTGGGACAGCCCAGCGGTTCAACTTTGGTTGCAGCTTAATGGAATTGCATATTAAGAACTTGTCAAAATGATAACTTTTCCTCAGTGCCATCAAACTGAAATTGGGAACATGGCAGTTCGCACTCGCTAAGTAAGTGGGCTTCTGCCCAAAACTTTAATATTGAATGGCCCAAATGGGAGGGGGGTCTGGGTCTGGGTTACCACTGGGTTCACCCTAATAAATTACGAATGTTCCTTTTATTGAACTTAATTTCCTTTTTTTGACCAACGAAAGCAAACGAAAGCAAAGTAAAAGCCGCTGCAAAGGAGATATATGGCCGCAGTCAAAGATTACTTTTAGTGCAGGAACACTAGGCGAAATATTAAATATTTAGAGGTGTTTAGAATTATATGTTTTAAAAAAGTTTTTTATTTTATATAGCGGTATGAATAATAATGTAGTAATATAAATTATAATCCCTAAATTAGAACATTATACATTTTTTATACTTTTTTATTGTCAGTTGACCTTAAGATTAGAGAATTTAAATGTATTATTTTGGAAACAAATATTTGAATCAGACGATGCGATTAAATATTAAATATTACAAATAATATATATTTTAAAACTTACAAATATAATGAAAAATTTGAATTTAAATGAATTATTTTGGAAAATGAATAATATAATTCAAACGCCCTCAAATTTTTTATAAGTCTAAAATATTTTGATTTCTTTATATCTTATAATTATTTATATCTTATAATATTATATCTTAAAATATTTTCTGTAGACAAAGGTTTAATAAAGTAAACAATATTACAAAATATATACCTATATAATTTAGAAATGTAAACGAATATTTTATACAAAATTGACATTGCAAAAATGAAAACTGAAAATAAATATGGCATTCGTCCTTAAATATTTCATCTTTTGAAAAAATGTAAGATAAATTCTTGATTTTCTCAAACCTCTAGAATTTTCAGAATTTTAAAAACCTTCAAGACTATTTTTTTATTTTATTCTGAAAGTGAAAATTATATTTTTTGCCAAGTGGACACACACTCGGTGATTTTTGCTGCACTCGGAGCTGCAGCCCAAGGTTGAGTGCCTCAAGCAAGCCGCAAGCAGCCAAATGCGATGCCTTTCAAAGCCGGCTAACGATCGGCAAACAGATGAGGAGAAGGCAGGGGGGGAGTGGAATGGAGGTCCTGCTGCAGGACGTAGCAATGGAGATGGTCAACATTTTCGGGTTCCATGGACTTGGGCCTTGGCTTTGAGCGAGGCACGCAGCAAATGCGTTTGCATTACGGTCAGATGTTTGCGGCGAGCCCCAGTCCGCAAACTCACAGGCACACCCAAACAAACACGGCAGCCCCGAGAGTTGTTTGCGCCTTTATGGCAGCCGAAGTTTGACCACATTTTACTAACAAAAATATTACAACAATGCCGGTTCTTGAAGTCTGCCCGTGGTCAGAGGACCACAGCCTCCTACACACACACCCCTAAACCTCCCACCGCCCACAAAAAGGATGCAATTAATTTCGCAAAAGGACAACTTCATCTGACAGCAATAATGTATTGCAAATACCAGAGGCGCACAATGGTCAAAGAAATGCATAAATTGCCGGCTGTGAAGGCAATGAAATAAGTGCGGAAATTGGTAGGGGATTAAATGGCCTAAACAGTTGCCGCGGCATTAGGCTGATCGGCCGGGTTCAAAACCCTTCCCCAAAATAGGAAAAAAAAAAAGATACCAGCAAGCCATTCGCTTCGATGTCGTCCGGCAAACTTTTCACTTTGCATGAACATAAAATACATACCAAATAAAACAACAAAAAACCCAGCACCACATTGCTGCAACAACATGGGCAACAACAAAAAATGGGAAAACTTTTTAATTTATATTTAAACTTTCTCAAAGAGTTGAGAAAGGGGCGTTATCTACGGCTGGTGCGACTTGCCGCCCCGAATGCCAAATAGTTATAAAGCACCAAATGTGCTCTGCCATGCAGAAGTGTGGAAAACGAGGCTAACAAGCTCGGTTCCCCGTTTAAAGCTCAGCGGTTGGTAGTTGAGGTCAGTCGGGGATTACCTTACATAAGTTAGCAGGGGCTCCCCGGAGTGATGAGTGGCCAACATTCTTTTACGGCTATCACTTATTGATGGTTGAATGAGTTAATAATGCTTAGAGTCCAGCGACAGTTGCAATGAGAACGGAAGCTATAACTTTAGTAAGCCCAAGTTCTAATAAAATGTGACTAGTAGAGCAGAAATATAAAATACTAAGGGAGCCCCAAATTACCTTAACCATATTATTTTGCTTAAGTAAATGAGATATAATACAGTTTAGAAGGGTAATTTCGCTGAGAATCAATGGATTCTTAGCTTCGAGTGCATAGCTTTGTACAGAGATTTTTTGGATAAAAGTTTTCCAAAGTCTTCTTTATAAAGCAGGTAGGTATATAAGTCGAAGCGTGACGAATCGGACGTGGATATGGCGAGAGATAACTAATTATATCCTTAATTATTTGTATAAAATACATTTTCAAGGGTTTCAGCAATAGCTTATGATAAGGGTGACATCATATTGAAAGCATTACGTCATATACATATTCTACCCAAAATAGATGTATCAATTAATTGAAAATATACTTAGTATACATGAAAATTAACTTTTTACAAAATGATTGTAATTATAGCTCATTACTCGAGCTAAAAATAACACGTGTGTGTCATTCGCCCAGTAAAAACGTGTTATTTTCAAATATCATTTTGTTATATCAACCGAAAATATTATATAAAAACAAAATCGTACCAAAAGTTGAAACTTATTCGAGGACCATTTGCAACATGAAGCGCTGTTTAGTTTGGAAATGGATTTTACTAATAATTTTCGAAGTGGTCAACTTATCAATGCAAATTGAGTACCAATTCGAGTTGGAGGACGAATCAATTTACACCAACTGCAGTAACGTACAGCCAGGAACCCTCAACATAAATGGGTTGTTCGACATGACCCACCTGAGCACGATCATGAAACCAGAAGGAATTGAATTGTCGGGAAACATGACGAGTGTTTTTAATGCCCAGCCATCGGATCGCATAGAGGTTTTTGCACTAGGCAAGTGAAAAACTTATGGCCTTTCTTATAATATTCCTGTTTTAGGTGACTGGAAACTTATTTTACTTTGATCGAGGTACCTGGCAGCCGACCACGCTCAATATGGCAATAAAGGACTTCTGTAAGGTTATGTACGATGAAAAACAGCTGTGGTACAAGGAGTGGGCCGCTCGGGTAACGAATAAAGATGTCATTAAGGACAATTGTATTAAAGAACACGGTGTAGGTATTAAATGTACTATGTTTAATACAATTGTTTTATAGATTTTTTTCTGCTTTACAGACGGTATTTTTAATGGAAACATATACAATAAAGCTACGCTTCGGCAGTAGTATGCCTTTAGTTTCCGGTCGTTACACCCTTCGAATTCGGGTGTTTGCAATTGACCAATCAGGCAAGAAGCGCCCAAACGATGTCTGCTATGAAGTAAAAGGAACCTTTTTCAAGATCTAAAAATGTTGGTTGATTTTTAGAATATATAATAAAATGCTCATTCAACTGTTTTTGATAAAATTAAAATCCTATTATTAAGAATTGTGTGAGAATTTGTATGAATAAGATTATTATGAACGAGAGCGACGGTAAGGCAATCTTGTAATTTTGTAAAATTGAAATGTGACCAAAGAAGGAAAGTAATAAATCATGTAATTAAATACAAAATGCAATATCTCTAAGTATAAGAATATAATATCCCAAACAAGGAAGCTGCAATTCTTTTACCAGTAATTTTCCGATAATTTCAAAAGTAGCTTTATGATACCGATCGTCTAAGCTCATATCGTATATCTTTATAGAAGTGGCTTGGTCAGCCCATGGGGTGCACATTTTCTCTACCGGCATTCTGCCAACACACAGATAGTAGACACGTTTTGCACTCACAGTAGCTAAATTCCAACATGTCACTTAAATAGTACACTTTTATTGATCATAATAATGAGTTTATGCCTTCGGAATAAACGTATAATTAATAGATTGCAATCTACGTGGTGTAGTCAAGATAAAGCTTTACAAATGATATACCTATAGGTAACTTGCTTACTTATATAACTAGAAGAGGCGTATAATTCAATGTTCACCGTTTCCGGCAGCAAGTTTGCTTAGTAGTGCCAAATTAATAATAGTAATTAGACTATTATAGGTGAAATTATATATAATAGCCACATATATATATGGCATTCATAGTGGCCTCATTTCCCATTGCAATTCATTTCCTAACCAAACCGAAGATGAATCGAGCTCTATTTAAATTTTGGCTGCTTCTGATCCTTTTGCAACATATCCAAAAGTCCATGGCAATGACTTACGAATTTATTATGGAAGATGAGCGTATATTCAGTGATTGCAAGGACAAGCCACCGGGAACACTCGATGTAAATGATTTATTTGATTTTACTAACACTACCTTCCAGATGAGCGAAAGTGGGGTGACGCTTTCGGGATGCAAAACGGTTGTTTGGGATATCCTGCCAACTGACCGAGTTGAGGTGACTAAAAATACATTCACTGAGATGTACAGAATTTATAAAACATATTTTCAGCTTGCTGTAAGCGTTCTATATTTCGACCGCGGTACCTGGCAGCCAACCACGCTTAATATGCTGATCAAAGACTTTTGCAAGGTAATGTTCGACGATAAACAGGTGTGGTACGACTCGTATAGTAAGCATATACAAAATGCAGCTGAAGTCAACAACACTTGTTACAGAGTAAAAGGAGTAAGTAGTATTCCTTGAAATTTTACATTACTTACAATCAATTTCCTTGTTACAGTCTCCAATAATATTCGAAACATATACAATACATCCGGTATTCTCGAGTGGAATGATAATAAAAAGTGGTCGCTATGCCATGCGACTTATGCACTCGGCGTATGATAATAATGGGGTAGTGCGCCCAAATAAAATTTGTTATGAAATCAAGGGCGAGTTCAAAAAATCAAGTCAATGGAAATAAAATACAAATTACTGATGAAAGAGTGTTTGCTTTCATAAAATTAAGAGTGCACTATTTTTGGGTGTAATTTAAGGCGGCTTGAAAAACCACAGCTGTAGTTATTTTTAAGTAACTTTTCTGCATGTTTCTTGCACTCTACATATAATATTGCATTCCGAACATTTTTAAAGAGCTTGTTAGCTTACTAAACCTACTAACTAAATAATACAGGAAACCAGATTTTTTGAAGAACTGTGCTTCAAAGAATCAGTCAACTTCCACACAAGATGAAAGATAATTGCTCCCACACAAACTTTATGTTATAACAAGTTATATATCTCAACGAGCACAATTTTAGCGGTAATTAAAAGATTATTATCGGCGCCCTGTGCGGATCCTTAAGCTTTGAAAATTGTATATTGCTTGTTTATATAACTAGACGTATAATTTGGTAGTTTGGTAGGTGGTGTCGAATTAATAATAGTAATTATACTAGCAAATTTCGAGTGGTCGCTTGTAAAGTGGCAGCATTTCCCATAGAAATTCATTTTCTAATCAAAACGAAGATGAATAGAGGTCTTTTTAAAATTCTTTCTTCTGATCCTGTTGGACAGTATCCGAAATTCAATGGAAATTAAATACAAATTTACTATGGAGGATGAGCGTATATTTACTACTTGCAGAGATGAACCACCGGAAATTCTAGATATTAATGGTTTGTTTGACTTTTCTCAAAATACCTACCACATGATCGAAAGTGGTGTGACCATTTCCGGAAACACAACTTTGCTATGGAATATCCAGCCATCTGACCGAGTTCAGGTAAAGGGGATTTAAATAAATTACACAACTGAAACTGTCCTTTGTAATAATACTTTTTGTAAACAGTTAACATTTTTTTACAATGAAAAATTTTATGAATAATAAATAATATTGGATTCCAAGGGTTTCTTTTATTATTTCCTCGTAAAGGGGATCGATCGTAGAAATACTCCATGGCTTTCATATTAATGGCCTATAATACTCTTCTACTTCGGGGTACAGCACCATATTTTATTTCAAAAACTCGAACTACTTTTTTTTTGAATTTTGAGGACTGTGTCTGTGGACGGCAGTCTACGAAGTGACGATTTCCACCGGGAGTGGGAGCTGGAAGACTACTATATATAGCCAAAAAACTGAAAATCTGTTACGATAGTCCTATCAAATCAAGTAACCTTTCGGAAGGTGTTATTACCCTCTCTCTTTCCTTTAGAGCTGGGAAGACCAGTGAAACCAAATAAATTTCAGTTCGAACGGTACCAATCTCATCCGAATCGGACTATTCATTCAAAAGTAATACAGTTTTTAAAATTTTTAACTAATTTTCTAATTTAGACCTAGATGTGTGTTTTTTGTTTCCTGCAATTAGTTGTAGTTTATTAAGAAACTTAAAATAAGAAAATTTTGTTTACCTTTTTTTTTTAAACCAGCAAGATTTGCGTGGAAACATAAAAAAGATAGATTTCTAATGCGCATAGCTTCTATGGTTATGGTTGCTTAAATTATACGTTTAATTATCAAAACAACCATGTTTTTATAACTAAACGTATAATTTAAAAGTTCACTTCCGGAAGCCAGTTTGGTTGGTAGTCCAATTAATATTAGTAATTAAAATTAGCAGGGGTCGAGCCTGCCTTTAAAGTGGCAGCAATTCCCACAGCGGTTCATTCCCAATCCAAACACAAGATGAATAGAGATCTATTTAAAATTTGGCCGGTTCTGATCCTTTTGGACCGCATCCAAAATTCAATGCAAACTAAATACGAATTTATTATGGAGTACGAGCGTATATTCACTGCTTGCCGTGACGAACCATCCATACTAGATATTCATGGTTTATTGGATTTTTCTGCAAATACTTTCGACATGGATGAAAGTGGTGTGACAGTTTCCGGAAACACAACCGTAGTTTGGGATATCCAGCCATCTGACCGAGTTCAGGTGACTAACAAAAATTATTTTATCAAACCCGAAATTATGAACTACTTTTTCAGCTTGCGATTAGCATACTGTATTTCGATCGCGGAACCTGGCAACCAACCACCCTAAATTTAAAGATCACAGACTTTTGCAAGGTCATGTTTGACAAAAATCAGCTTTGGTATGATGCTTATCCTAAACACATAATAAATACCGCAGAGATTAAAGAAAAGTGTTTCCGAGTAAAAGGGGTAAGAATTATACTTAATTTAAAATTACTTTAAAGAAAAATATTTTTTACAGGCAATTATCATGTTAGAAACTTATTCGGTGGATTTCGTAATGTCAAGTGGATTTCCTTTAAAGAACGGTCGCTATGCGGTTCGTTTTAGGTTCACAGCTTTCGACGAAAAGGAAGTGATGCGTCCAAACGAAATCTGTTTTGAAATCAAAGGTGCTTTTAATAAATTACACAGCTGAAAATGTATTTTCTATGAATACGAATAATTATATGTCTCTCAGTGCTGTAATATACTTTTGTTTGTATACGGGATAGGGGTTTTCCTTAAATTTTTTAAGTTATTGGTAAGGTTACTTAACCGATAAACCACTAACTACTTTTGTTTTTCGTAACTGGTACTGGAAGTCAGTTTTTTGAAAATTGGTGAGTCAGTCTTTTATAACTTTCACTCTAGATTAAATACAAATGCACCCTCACAAACTGTATTTTTTAAGAGTTTTAAGCCATGTTTTGGTTTTCTCTTATTATAAATTATAAATCACAAATTGTATATTTATGAGTAATTATACAGTTTTGGTTTGTATATTAGCCGAATTTTATAAAGATTGCCATCGATGCCATTTGGTTGTTTATATAACCAGACGTATAATTTATAATTTCCCTTCCGGAAGCCAGTTTGGTGGGTTAAACCAAATTAATAATAGTAATTATACTAGCAAAGGTCGAGTGGTAGCCTATAAAGTGACAGAATTTCCCCTAGCAATCCATTCACTAAAAATACCAAAGATGAATAGAGGTCTTTTTAAAATTTGGCAGCTTCTGATCCTGTTTGACGGTATCCAAAATTCAATGGAAAGTAAATACGAATTTATTATGGAGGATGAGCGTATATTCACTGCTTGTAGTGACGAACCACCGCAAACACTAGATGTACATGGTTTATTGGATTTTTCTGAAAATACCTTCGACATGGATGAAAGTGGTGTGACAATTTCCGGAAACACAACTATTATATGGGATATTCAGCCATCTGACCGGGTTCAGGTGACTGAAAAGGATTTTGTTCAAACTGGAAATTATAATATAATTTTTTAGCTTGCTGCAAGCGTACTGTATTTCGATCGCGGAACCTGGCAACCAACCACGCTTAACTTAATGTACACTGATTTTTGCAAGGTCTTGTTCGACAAAAATCAGCTCTGGTACGATTCATTTACTAAGCACATAATAAATAGCGCAGAGATTAAGGAAAAATGTTTCCGAGTCAAAGGGGTAAGAATCATTTTAATAAATTTTCAATACCTTTTAAAGATCACTGTGTTTACAGGCAATAATCATGTTTGAAACTTATTCGGTGGACTTAATATTCTCTATTGGCTTTCCTTTAAAAAACGGCCGCTATAAGATTCTTTATAGGCTCACAGCATTCGACAAAAATGTAAAGCGCTCTAACGAAATCTGTTTTGAAATCAAAGGGGAATTTAATAAATTACGCAACTGAAACTTTCCTTTGTATGAATGCAAAAAATTATATGTCATTCAGTGTTGTAATAAACATGTGTACAATGAAAAATTTTACTGATTTATAATACTATATTTTATTATAACCTTGCAATAGTATCCATTTTTTAAAAATTTTTTAGGATGTCGAATTCATTTCTAGATGTTATCGGAAACTAAATAGTTGTCTTGATCATATTTTCTATGTTCCTACGGTATGTAAGTTCTTAAAGAATTCAAAACTACAATTATTCAAGTTGTATTTTAACAGGCATTTCATAATAATTATTTTTTGGTTTAAAATAAAACTTTTGAACAATTTGTTGCTCCATAAATTTTATATGATCCTTGAAAAATAAAACTTATTTTCGAGTTTAATTTAAAAATCATAAAATAAACCTTGTTCCTTGAGTTTTTTTCCATATTGTGGTGATTTTGTGGGCAATATAAGTGTAATAAAAGTGTAAATATTCTTTTAAAGTTCCAAGTGAGATTAAAAATGTGTTTGAGTGTTTTTGAATTATTTTGTGTTGCACATAGATACATGAATATTTTACTACAGTTTTTTGACTACTCACATCAATGGATAAACTATGTAAACTAAAAAGAATCCTGTTTTTATTCTCACATATATTTTTCCACTCCAGTTGCTCTTTTTCGTTGGCATTCCCGCAAACGGTACGCATTCATTTATCAATATTTATAGCATTTAATGTGCAATTTCCATTTCTTAATGAAATTACACAGAAATTATATATAAATCAGCATAATTTGAGCAACGTGCACCGCGGCACGCTCAACTGGCTGCCAGGCGGCTGGTATCGATATCTCGCCGGCCATGTAATTTCCGCTTAATTTGCTGCCATTACCACAAAAATGCATTAAATGTGTGTGCAGAAGGGCGCGGCGATAGCCTTTAAATGCGCTGCAATTATTTGCATTGCAATTTTAATTGAGTGTTAAAATATTTGCGGCCACCTGGTGCCGCGACCAATGAAATATGGTATCGCCTCTGGGCCACCATCGCGTCTAAGCCGTGATTTCTGGCTTAAGTCTCCAAGGAGCTGCAAAATTGCGGAGCACCAAGCCATCGCACAGTGATCAGTCCTCATTTGCTCCCATGGTGATGCAACTCCCCATCCCAACCCATCGTATCCCATCCTCTCTGAAAGCAATCCCACTGACTTAGCTTGTGCATCAAAGGTCCGGTTGTGTGGATGCATTAATAAATTGAGTTGGATCCCCAGTGAAGCTTGCAACTGCAACAGATTTGGCCTAAGCACACACAGCGAATAGTGTTGGAAAATTAGTTTTCGTAATAGTTTTATCAACTTTTATAGTCATTTAAAAATTATAACAAATAAATATGATACTTTTTCGTATATATGTATATATATATATAAATTAGCAAGTCATATCATAATTACAAACCCAGTCTTAAAACTAACTATATGTTCTTTTAGTTTTTAAAATATTTTACAAATGCTTTAATTCCCCAGAAATATTAAGAACGTGATTAAAATATTAAGTCGAAATAGTAAAGTATGTAATAAAATTATTTTTTCAGACTTAGGGATTATAAAAGTGTGCTTACAACTCTTTAACCTTGTTTCGAAACCTTATAGTTCGATAACTTAGCATCTAAATCCCTACCTTAAAATAGGACTTAAAAAAATGTAACAACGAATTCTTTTGATTTTATAGAACCTTTACCTGCATTTACTTTAAGAAGTCTTTATTTAATGTATGATTTAATAAAATGTTCTTCGTAGAGTTAATCTCGGAAACAGCCGATTTGCTGCATGCATATCTCCATCTCCCTCGCACTCCCCTTAGCTGAGTAACGGGTATCTAATAGTCGAGGCTTTTTCTTGTTTATTTTAGTTAGTCAAAAATTCGTCTAAGATCATAAGGCCTTTAAGGTAAAGACAGTTCGACTGGCCTTAATGGTAAATATTCTTTTCAGTGCACCCATACCCAGGCGCACACACAAACAAAGTCTGGGGACAGGCCTGTCGATTTCATTTGATATGCGCCTTTGGGCCATAAAATTTGACACAAACGCAGGACACCCATTGGGCCCACAGATGCCGGATTTCGAGGGCAATGGGACTGGGAATGGGAATGGAAATGGGTCTGGGAATGGGGTCCTCGGCAAAGCGTTGCTCATTTGCAGGCGTTATTAAATTGCGTTTTTCAGTTGGGACAGAGAAGAGGGAACCGAACGGATGCAGAAACAGGGGGCACTGGCATTTTAATGAACTGATGCATTTGGCCAGCTGCATTCGGCCCGAAAATGCCCCTTTGTGCATTTATTTGTTTGCTTTGGCACTGATTGTATTTGCATTTGTGCGTGTGTTTGTCTGTGTGCCATTGGCAAACGTTCGATTTGGTGTAATGAAATTTTCTAATCAAAGCGTTTTGTTTATTTGCATTTGGTCATCGGCTGCTGCCACTCCTTTTGGCTCCTGCTGTTCGAATGTTTGAATGTTCGAATGTTCGGCTGTTCGACTGCTCGGTTTTGTTTGGCTTGTTGACTGCCCGCCATTGTTTGCATTGGGTCAAAGGTTGTCACTTGTGCAAATACTAATTAGTTGTAATTAGGTTTTACATATGCACACCAGCCGCAAAACAATTGCTGCGAAAGTGAGTGGGCGTGGCATACGGCATTTGCTGATTAATCGGTGGATTAATCTTGGGTGAAAATTGCAATACACTCAGGGGATAATCGATGGGAAGCATGGGTTAAATATGTAGAAATTCTAAATAAAATATACATACATAAAAATATATTAAGAGGCTGGTGACAACAGTTAAAATGGTCAAAACATTATAATAAATCTTTAAAATAAATGATTTCTATTTAGATAAATGATTTTCCATCAGTATTTATATCAGCAAATTATCACGCTTTTAATTACCATTATAATTTGGCCTAGGAAATACTCAAAAGAATTTTTAAAAATTCTTGATTATAAATTATAATTGAATGTAAGCCAGGGAAAACCTTTCTTAACTTTCTAATTCTTCCCTGGGTTTTCTTAGCTTTTTAACTTAATCTATGCATTGCTTTTCATCCAGCTCAGCCTTAATCGCTTTGATCTGGTCTCAAATTAAATGGCATTTTGCGCGGCCAATTTACATATTTTTGGGCAAGGCAAAAATGGAAACAATAAGCCATAATTTTTATATAATTAACTCTATTCCCCGTTTGGCGCCACACAAAGTCTTTGAAAACTCATTTGAATATGAAATTCATATTCAAATTCAAATTTTCGCAGCTCTAGCTTTTCCCCTTGGCATCCCGGCATCCTGGCATCCTGGCTGCGGGTTCAATGAGGTGTTAAACCATAATTTGCACAAATGCTTGGGTGATTCGCCAACCGCCCACCATTTTGCCACCCAAATGGCCACGCCCCCCGCAGATTTGCATTTTTCGCGCTTTAATTTTTACTTTATTTCTTTGTGTGCTGGTTTCTTTTTAAATAAATTTTCAAGCTCCATTGTTCTTTTGCCTCACAGTGTTTTTGGCCACAATTACGCAATGGAGTCGAACAGAGGGTTTGGGGTTTTTTGATGCATCCACCGCCATCACAGTTAATCGCCATGAAATTTGTGGCCCATAAAATGGACACTGGCCACGCGTAATGGCCAAATTTTATTAGCTTCAATTTAACAATTTGTGGCTAAGGCCACTCCACGGACTTTATTAATATTTAAACAAGGCGGACATTAGACTTATGACCGCTGTGCCCCAAAAAAAAAAACAAGAAGAAGCTCATTTCACCTGGCCCGGCTGCTGTAACTGATGAGGATTCAGCCCGAACAAAGGAGCCACACCATTTTAATTTTTCACTTGGCTGAGTGCAGAATTAAGACATTAAACGAATGCGTCGCACTGTCCCCCGTCCCGCGGCTTATAATGAAGTTGGTGTTGGCACAGCTGTGCCAAATCCCCCATCCAGAATCCAGCATCCACCTCCATCTCCATATCCATATCCATCCAGTCCTGTCTGTCTGCCCCAAAGAAGACTGTACCCCCGAACAACTGATTTTAATAACAGTCATCCGCTGCCGCTGTGCATAACGATGCGTAACCGTCGAGAAGGGAAGAGCAGGGGCGTGGCAGGGCGTTTGAGCCACGTTATGACTTTGATTCATCAGGAGGGAAAGTGGCTGGGAACCTGCGACAGCCGCTGACCTGCACTGCAAAAAAGAAATAGAAAAATCAAACCATTTTCTAGAAAACTATTTGGATTAACTTTGATATATGTGTAATTCCAAAATTATTAAATACAAAAAAATTGACATAGTAGAAATATTTAAAAAACAACTTAAAATTAAGATACTAAACATATAATGTTTATGATGCGTATCACGCCCCGAAATCCAGATAGAACGTATACTAAATTCCATCAATATAATCATCATGTCTTATTAATTGTATTCTCTGTGTGTTCTTAAATTAAATAAATAAATTATTAATTTAACGACTTTTCTTTTTTCCATTCGCAAAGACATTCGTTAAGTATATTCTTTAAAAGTTTTAATGCATTTTAATAAATATGTATTTATATTTATTTAAGGTCTAAGAATTAGTTTAAAGGAATAAAAAGCACATATGTTGGGTTGGGACGACAGTCTTAAATATATTTAATATATATTTTAACACATAATTTATGAAAAGTAAACATCAAAAAATTTTAATTAACAAAAAAAAGTATTGAATAAGCTTATATAATTTTGGCATTACTAGAAATAGGTATACGTATTTTATGACTAAAACTATTATGTATCCTCCACAAAATATAAAAAAATTTTCTGCAAAATGTTAGTTATTAAACAAAAATTTCTCGCAGTGCCTGCTCGCCATTTGCATACAAATGGGCGTTGGACTTTGACGCATAAGTTCGCCGGCAATTTGCTTATAAAACGTATTCTAATTGCCAGCAATTGCGACGCGGCGACAGCAGCAGGTGGAGCCCGGGCTCCTCTTCTTTTCGCCGGCAGTCGGGGGTTAAGAGCTTAGCGGTCTTAACCCAAACAGTTCCCCAAGTGAGCCACACTCCACGGATTCGGCGGAAAAATGAAAGAGGCAGCTCGCCACCCTTGTCAGCGTTAGTAATAAAACTTTATTGAATTGTATTGATTTTAAAATTATTACCATTGAGGCGTAAGTAATGCATGTGCTCATATGTGTGTGTGTGCATGGGTGGGGGAAAGGGGGGTTGTTTCAGCTGTGTGTGTGAGCGCTCAAGTGTGTTCTAGCAACGGCTGTTGGAATTTAACAAACAACAACATTTTCATTATTGTGTGCAGCTCAGTGCAGAGAAAAAAAAATAAAGTGAAATATACCGAACCCAAACAAAGGGCTCAGCGAAAGGGGGCTTGTATTGTGCGATTTGGCCAAAAGGGGTGCCGGGGATTCACATTCAGATTCACATTCACATTCACATTCACCCCTTGAAAATGCCTTTGTCGTCGTCTCAAGTGCTTAACTTTCCATTTCGCTGTGTGCGCTGCAAAGTAGGCAACGTTTTCTTGGATCGCAGCAAACACACACGCACACATGCACACGCGGGCAGGTTTCCCTTTGGTTTTAATGAAAATCTAACATTTATTGTAATTTTCCCTCTGTTTTTTCCCTTTTTTTGTTTTTGTTTTATTTTTCCCGGCTTGCCGGCGTTGTTGTGTATTATTCGAGTTCGGTTTGGCACGTGCACAAATGCAGCTAATCGAGTGTGAAAATTGCTCTGGGTTGCCCCAGGAATTTCCTGTTTAAAGTCTGGCCAGAAAGCGGGCTTTAAAGGGGGTTAGGTACTTTACTTTTTTGGCAGTAGAAAAAAGCAAATATTCACAAGGGCTTGCAATAAAAATTTAACAATTACACCAGCTTTTTTAATTCATTTTATTTATAATATGTAATAAAAAATAAAATGTATTTTACCAAGGTAGGTATCATTTGCTTTTAATGGAACCTAACTAACCTTATAAAAGTATTTAATAAATTGTTAATTTCATTTTGATTTGGTGGAAATAAAAAAAAAATATTCACAAGGGTTTGCTAGACTTTAATAAAGCAGTAAAAAAATTTTCAATTCACATATATTATTTTAGTAAAAATAGTAAAAATGCAGGCATAAAAGTATTCAATTTAGCCCTATTCCTGTAATTTTAATGTTGTTACCTTTATTTTATATACATATTTTCATTCACTTTTCATTTTTTAAGGCTTCCAATTGTTTTAATTAAAGTACGATTTTATAGGAAGTTTACTGATAGAGTTTTTTTTTTCATTTGAAAACCCCTGCATTTGCAGTACTTTTGGTGAGAAATGTTAAGTGCTCGCCTCTAGTCCACCGGATATGCAAATCCATTCGTGGAACTGGTTCCGCTGGGCAGCCACAAAAGCCTGCTCTCGGCTCCACAGCCTGCCAATTCATTTCTATTCATGTTATGCAATTGAATTGCCCAAGTTTCCATCCCAGGGCTGCGCTAAAGCCAGCCTTTCCCGCTTATGCACATGCACCGCACCCAGGTCCTGGTCTCCGTTTTTCCTACCCTTACTTTTTTTTTTTGGGTGACCTGTTCACCTGCTCACCTGTTCACCTGTTACGGCCAGGATGCAGGATACTCGTACCTGTGGTCGCCTCCAGCAGCTGCCTGCGGCCAAAACTCTGTTTGCTGGCTCCTAACTGAGAGCTAAGCCACAGTTTCAGATAGTTGCATCCCCCTCCCAGCTTTTCCCACCCAGCTTTCCCCAGGATTTTCCTGCTGTCTTTCCCTCCAGCATTTACCCTATTTTGCCCTTGTCGTGTAAAGACAGCACTTGCGGTTGAGTTGATCTGACCGCTTGTCCGGGCAAGCCATAATTATGCAATTTCTTGTCAACATGCTCTGGACGGGAAATGCACAACGTGGCTCAAAACGGGTGTGTGTGCGAGTGTGTGTGTGTGGGCTGAAACAAAGACTTGAATGTTTTAGCTTCTTGAAATTGCCAGACATTTAAAGGCAATTATGCAGAGTGAGTGCCGTCTCCCTGGCCCACAACTTTTTGCGGTGTTGCCGAATGGACACAGGAGACATAGGCAAGGACATAAATTATTCATGGCTGCATTTTCGGGTCCCCAATCAGATGCCTAATTTGCCATGCTTAGCCCAAAACGAAATGCTCCAATGAATCCTACACTCAGTATGGAACACTTCAGGAAAACCAAGGTTGTTGATCTGAGATGAATTCATCACTGTTGCAAAAGGTAAAAGGTTTATAACACTTAAGGTTTTTGAAATTCAAAAATACTTTTACAAAACATCACTAATGCAATAGGTAAAATGTAAAAATAAGCATTTGGAGTTATTGAAATTCAGAAAACTTATAAAGCATTTAAGACTTCAGTTCTCTGGTAACAACAATCATAGCAAATCATCACAGAATATCAAGAATAAAATAACGCTTACATAATAAATAATCGTATGTTCTTTTTAACATATTTATATTTAATAATAATAGTACAACTAAAAATATAACAATTAATATATATTAAAGATACATTTATCCCTAATCCAAAAGTATAACATTTTAAGGACAGATATTATGGAAATTTAAAACTATTTTTACCAAACATTTAAAACTTATTATTTATTTTTACAACGCTTAGAATTTGAAGTACTTACCCGTAGTAATGTTATTTTAAGTATATTGACTGTTTTTCTATTTATTGTGTAAAACATCCTTTTACTTGTAAATCGCTTTCCCATTGATTTCAAAGAAGTTATCTTGATCTTAAAACGATTTATTTTCTCAGTGGAGTACGCAGCATGCATGTATTTATGCTGTGTGTGAGTAAACATTGTAGGAAATTCCCTCTTTTTATGCTCATGAAACCTAATCACACACACCCGCCCACTGCCAAAAACCCATTAAGAGGCAGGCTAAGCCAGTATCCACTTCGCTTCGACTGTATTGGTGTGCGGCAAGTGTCTTATCTACTTCCTGCTGATATGTTTATGATGCCAATGCCACTGATTATCAACTGCACGGGCCAGATGAAGATTCAGACCGGGAAGAATAAGCTCTAAAAGGAGCAGCCCCCAGCAGCAGCCAAGAAAACGAAAAGTTATTGCAATGCGTTCGTTGCCTCAGCGGAAAGTTGTCATGACATCGTCGTACTCGCAAGTGGGGGTAGTGCCATTGGCCACAGATTATGATTGAGTTTGTTGCACACATATTACACCTGGCAAAAAATGTCAAGTTAAGATCCAGAATTCAACCAAAATGTGGATATAGTATTACTTGTTTAATGTATTCCTCTTTAAAGCAAATTTTAAATACCTGATAAGGAGAATAAATGATTAAAGATCGATATTCTTATTAAATATCACTAACTTAGAAGATTATTTCTGAACCCTAAGTGCTGGAATCATTCTATAAATGTTGAAGGATTCACTTCTGATTAAAAAATGTTAAAAGCAAGGGATTGTACAATTCATAATACATCAGTTTTCCAAATATTCTGAGAAATAATTGTAATAATTTTTATAGATCTAGTATATAGGCTTACTGTCCTAAGCTTAGACTCCTTATTTCTTTGTATTAAATGGAATATCGTTTGAAGAAGTAAATTATCTGAAAATAGTTTTGTTCTTCAATAAAAAAATAAATCCATTGGGGTCCCAATGATACCTAGTTGTAGTAGGTAAATACTTAGATATCTAAATTCTTAAGGAGGACCCTACATTTTGGCTAAGTGTAGCGAGGACTCCCTCGCTGAACGACGTCATTTGTTTCCCTGCAATGTCGTGGAGCACGGAGACATGCAAAGTTATGGCGGTGAGGAAGGTTCCTCTGTTGTCGTCAAGCCATAACGCGCATCATTATTAGGCGAAAATTATTATGGCACCCGCTGGATATCAAACAGCATCTACATCCACATCGCACCCCCAACTCCTCGTCACTCCTCAAGTTGATGGCATAACGACTTTGGGCCAAAGGGACGTTGGGATGGGGGCAAAATGCAAATCTCATCAGTTGGATTTATGACACGCATAATTTTTATTGTGTTTGAACTGCCAGCGTTGAACACATCAGAATTTGGCACATGTCCCAGCATTTTTGGCCGTGCTAATTCAGAGCCCAAGATTTTGTAATTTTATGTCCTCGAGTAAACATTGCAAATTCTGCATTTGCTCAGTGCTGCCGTTCCTTAATAGCGCCATAAACAGAGATGCCTGGAGGCATCTTTGATTATACAGCAGAATGGATGGGCGATAATGGGTGCCGGTGGGTGGTGATGGGTGGAGAGATTGGAGTGGGAGGTGTGTGAAAGCAGTAGCCTTCGGCGTTCTGCGAGTGTAATTAACAGGCCTCTGACACGACGTGTTCTAATGCGAACCCAAGTGCATGTATTTATGCCAGCGCCCCGGGCCATCACCTGCTTCTGTTCCAACTGCTGTTGCTGCATTTGCAATTAAGCTGCTTATTGTTACACACAAAAAAAAGGGAAGGTCAAATGGGCCATGGTGATATAGAAGGTATTCCACGATTGGAAGGCATAGGGAATGTGTTTTGTGGTTGCTTATTTATCTTTTTTATAGAAGAACAAGTTTTATATAAGGCGTTCTTATAAATATTTGAAAAATGTTATAAATTTATAAACCCTATAATGTTACACCATTCTAATTATTTTTTGGTTTTGAATTGACTTACGCGTTTTTGCCAACTTGGCTCTTATAATTCCCAATTGGTTTTAGCGATCTGTCCATCAAGGTTATATAATGCGTACTTATAACTATTTTAAAAATGTTATAAATTAATAAACCCTCTAATGTATCATCTTCCTAATTATTTTTTGGTTTTGAGTTGATTTACGCGTTTTTTCCAACTTGTCACTTATAATTCCCAACTAGTTTTAGCGCTCTGTCCATCAAGGTTTGACGCACACTTACACACTAGCTGAAAGTCAAGTGCAGTCCACACCTTAAAATATTGTAAGCTTTATAAATATCTTCATTTTAAAACCAGAAATAATATAGGTACCTTTAACTTTAAATAACTGCTTATGAGGACTGTAAGGTATTAGGCTTGTCCAACCCAAATGGCTCTGGACATACCATTTAATAATTAAAACACAAGCTCAAGAGACCAAATTATTGATGTGGTATTAACCGAAAGCCGGCTATGCAAAATGAAAGAGATACATGAGCTTAACTGAACTGGAACTGAAAATTTCCACTTTCCAATGATGTAATTAATGGAATATTTGTATGCCAGTGTATTATCCAGTTGAACACCTCTCGAACAGAGACAATGGCAGCCGCAGGCTAACCGAAAGACATGGCCCGAATTGAGGGAGCTTTTGTGGGTTGAAGAGGTTGGGGTAAGCCACTGTGGGTGGTATGGAAATTATATTCGATAAAAGAGCAACGGACACTTCCGGCGAATCCACTCGAGGAGGCGACAGCCCCGGATGCAGTGACGCAGCACCAGCTGATCGAACCGAGAGCCGTTTTCATGGCCGGCTAATAAGTTAACAGCGGCATAATGGCCTGTTTCCTGCATGAATTGCCAATTATAGTTGTACCAATACACCTACCAAAGTTTTACCCTCCTGACCCCTCTCCAATTTCTGACCCCCTCGGGGATTCGGTGAAAAAAGTGCACTGTCAGCCGGCCTGGTTTTCTGGTTCGCGTGCCACAGTGATTGATGATCATCAGGATATATATACATACACATATATATCTAGGACACTGTGGGGCAGTGTGCTTGTGTGTGTGAGCCATCTAATAGAACAAGTGGCAATTGCCATATCAATGATGTTGCCATGCAAAACCAATTTGGGGGAGGCTAGCTTAACGAAATTTAGTCGTGAATTATTTAACAATGAAACCGGCCTCAATTAAATTCACACATAATTGGATTGGACATAGAACCAATTTGCTCGCAAATCGGTAACATGAATATCCAGCTAGCCTATAAGTTATCAACTTAATAGAGAAATCAATAGTATTGAATTTGAAACAGCTATTTCAACTATAAGATAAGTGCTTCTTTGAAAATCCAAACAAAAATGAAATACCATTAAAAATATAGGACATTCATGCGTATTTAAAATGAAATTTGTGATATGTATGTTTAAGATCATAAGAGTTATAAGCCATATAATGCAGTGCACAAAGAAATGTACACTTCGGCAGCCTTAATTAAAACAAAAAGAGGTTCATTAGGAGCAACTTATTTTTAAAAAATAGCAAACAAGTGGAAAAGTTGTTCACTAATTGCATTTAGGTTGTTGAAAAAATGCCAGAAATAAAACCAAAAATATAAAGGACTAAGTGTCGTAGCCATGTAGGAAAATAACTCATTTGGCCACTCACCTAGTTGTGAAACGTGGTGAAACGCTTAAAAATGTTTTAAGCTCGCAACTAAGCCCGTGAATTCCGATCGAATTGAATTAGTTACAGCTAAAAGCCCCCGCAGCACGCACAAATTGCTGCCACCCCGCGGCAACATGCAACATCCACTCGAAGCACGGCAGCAACATTCGCAGCAACAACGGCAGCAACAACCCGCAGGCAAAGCCAGTAAAATCCATTAACAGCCTCCAAACTGGCCGCAGTGTTAATGATTACCGCTTATCTGTTTCTCGAAAACAATTCCCGGCTGGCAAATACCACCCACTACACGCTGGTGTTATTTATTAATTACAAGGTTTTAAATTAATTACGCAGCTTAAAATATTAACCCCGCTGCCAGGGTAACTCCCCCCCGATTTGTGGCATGGGGCAAGTGAAACTGCGGCAGATTGATTTGGCAGCAACTACCGACTGCGGACTGAATACCAAACGAATTTGGCTGCCAGAGCTCTGTGGGTAACCATTAATCAGCGGAGCAAAAGAAAAGCCCGGGAAAACACGAAAATACATATCTACCACCACCACCACCCCACCGTGGATGTTGTTGCTTCCTTTTCACACATCAACTGGCACAGGTAAACTTTTAAAACTGTCAAATTGCTGTGTGATTTGCTGGCAAATAATAAACATGTTTAGCGAATAAATTCATCAAAACTAGCTACCGAAAGGAGAAATGGGTAAGGAGAAAGGAGAAAGGGGAAATCAACCGACAGGACTAACGAGGAGCCAACAACACACACCCTCGCATACGGAATGCAAACAAATGGAGAACGTCGACAGCACACGCAGGTGGCGCACGCAAGTCCCAGTGGGTGGTGGGTGATAGTGGGCGATAGTGGGTGGTGCTGGGTGGTGCAGGGTGGTGCTGGGTGGTGCTGGGTGCTGCTGGGTAGTGCTGAGCAGTGGGCGGCGGCTCCACAACAAACAGAACTAACGAAGAGTTGACTTCAATCGCTGTCGCCGCTGCTGTCACCTAAAACGCTGCGATTTCCGCGTTTGCTTTTTTCTGAATAAATATTACTTGCACAGCAAGAAATTAAAAAAAAAAATAGAAATTCTAAAAAAAGGAACTATCCAAGACAAGAAATTAAAAAAAAATAGAAACAGAAAAAATATATCATCTTAAATATCATATAAATACAATATATATGTTTGAGCTATACTTGTCTGAAAAAAATGTACTATCCAAGGTCCCTATCAGAAGTAATCCCGCCTCCAAAATAAGTCTTATAATAAAAGTCAGCGATTGATTTATTTTTCTGGGAAAGACTAACAAAACTTGTAGGGACTTTTATTTTTTAAGTCCCTTAATAGCAGTTATAATGATTCACGGATAAAATCTTAAAATTACCTGAAACTATTATTTTTTGTACAGATAAATAAATGTCTACAAATAACTGTCTATATTGACCTTTATTATAAAAGGCCAGTGTATCAAAGTAAACCTTTCTACATTGCTAGAAAAATGCTATATATATTTGTGTTTTTATATAGTATATATAATTTTTTATGGAATCCTAAACAAATATTTTTAATTTAAGTGGGATGTAAATAAAATACTTTTAAAATATTCCAAGATATTAAAATCTGTTGTATTACCATAAGAAAGTTTAAGTTACAGCAATTAAATATGTTGTAATCAGAAGTATTCCAAGAAATTTAGAACTAGTTATTTATATATATATTAGGTATATCTATTGTAGTTCTCTAAAATGTAATATTCTTAACCAAAGAACTTCCTCATTTTTTCTCTGCGTGCTATAGTGTTTCGTTATGGATTTGCCAACAGTTTGTTATTGTATAGAGTGTGTCCTGTAGATGGGCTGATGGTGATTAGTTCCTGCTGTTGGCTTTGTTTTTCTTGTTAGCCTTTTACAAGGCTACTTGGGTGTGTTCTTTTTCATCGACTGATTACTCGGCCTGTTGGTCGGCCTTTAGTTTTCCCCTTGATTTTCTTTTTACCGGGATTCCCCCGTCTGCATTTCGTGGCCTACAGATTGAGCGCTTAATTTGTTAAGCCTCGAAAAGTAGAAACTCAAACAAATCAGAATATCTGACCGAGAGTCAAGGCGTGTTTGCCTTTCCTACCTATGTTCATATGGATGTCCATTGGGATGTGTGTGTGTGTTCTTTTTGCTTTTTTTGGGGGTCGGGATCGGGGTTGGATTTTGTGGGTGCCCAAATGTCTGGTGGCCTCCGCCATCGGAGGCACAGCCTCAATCAGGACCACACGGGCACCCACTCGCATAGAGAGATGGAATTTGTGTGGCTGACATCGGGGCACGTTGTTTGTTCGTTACGTTTTTGCCCATTTTGAATCCTTTCTGCCCCGCCTCCTCATCTCCATCCAGCCCCCCAGGAACTGGATTCACCTGTTCGACCCGCTGGCCTTTTGGTTGCTCTATTTTTGGCTTTTGATGTGCAGGATGTGCTCATCATCAAAGGATCCCCCAGCGGACGTCGTGATAATTGTGCTTGTGTTTGTATTTTTTTTAACCCATTTATGCTACCTGCATGTCGCATTTTCTTGAACTCCCTGTCGCTCGATTTTCCGGATTTTCCTTCTATTTTTTTTTCTTTTTGCCTTGTTTGCACTTGACTTTTTGCCGGTTTCTTTTGCCTTTTGGCCGTGGGTATGTGTGATTTTTACCATTTTTTTTTTGCTGTTGGTGTTTCTGTTTACTACTGGTAAATATTGACCCGCATTGATTGTCGTTTTTCCGCTTGTAAATTACTGAACTGAGACGGGGATGGATGATGATGAGTTGAAGATCAGGTGGGGGTTTTCCTAGCATGGGACTTTCTCTTTTGTAAGCTCTAGTACTCACACAAAATAAAAGAAAACTATATTATTAATAAGATATTGTATTGTAATTTTGTAACTTCAATTTTTGACCAACAAGAGAATTAACTTCCTGAAAACTGTTTACATAGAATCGTTTTTCCTTTCTTAAATAAAACCCAAAGCAAATGCTTTAAAAACCATATATTAACTTAAAAAAAAGGAGACCGCGAATTCTTCAGTAAAAGGGGAACCAATACTTACCACACTGCCATTCATGATATGTTTCAAATATTAAATTTTTTTCAATAATGGACTTTTCAAACCTTTAATTTTTATTAATTTCAACTTGATATTATAAAATATAAAGCTATTTTTTCTGTGTATAAGTATACTCATAATCGCCATAATTGTTAATAGTTTAATCACCAATTACAAGATGACTTTCCCTTTTGTTCGTTAAAGTTCGAAAGTTAATAATCAGGTAAGTTATAACAAGGATAATCCTTGGAATTATTTCAGGGCAGACTTTCACTTTCCCGACTAAAAAGAAAGTAATTGGCTGGCGCTGGAAGTTCGGTAGCCCATTAAGACCATTTAACAGTTACAGTTATGACTGGCACTGCCACAATATTGAGCCATTTTATGTATATTTTTTGTGCCATTCCTCTTTATTTCATTTTTGGCGTCATCGTTAAAATGGATTTTATTATTTCCGTTGGCAGCGTTATTAATGTTGTTGTTCTGCTTTTGACTTTACTTCCGGCCCGCACACACACACACACGCTCATTTACCCACCCACACATGTATATATATATGTGTGTGTGCCAACAATTTATATTTTTCAATTAAGCAGCAAAAATTTTACGCTTTGTTTCGTACAACTGTAATAAATTTCAACTACCCTTATTGCCTCCCTTTTTGCTCATGTTTCACTTCATTTGGCCGCATATGTACTGGCATTTCGATTCGGGTTTGTTGCCATTGTAGCCGTAGCTATTTTCCAGCTTTTCATCTTGTTCTTATTGCCCTGCGAATTTCCGCGTTATGGTTAAATTTTGTAGCACGCGTGTAATTGATAGCCGCCCTCGGCTTAATTAATAATTTCGGAAAATTCGAACATGGCACTGCGGGGAAATTGTAGCTTTAGAAAATGGTAACGCATTTAGCTGATTTCAGCTGCGAAAGTTTGATTGAAATGGAAATGGTGATTTTATTGCTTATCAGTGCACAGCAAGAATGTAATAATGCATCATTAATCTTTGTTGGGTTTATTATTAATATAATTAGAAAAATGAATAATTAATAATAACGTTAAGAGAAGGAAAATAAGGGTGGAGAGCACTTAAATTTCTAAATTAGGGTGGCATCAGGCATTTTACTGCCTACTCTTGGGCACAGCTGCAAGAGATTTAAAAACCTGACGGGCGATTTTCAAGTAACTTTTAATTGGGAGTGCCATACAAACCTTGTAATTTTGAAATCACCTTTAATTGAAGCTAAGGTACCCAAAAGTATGCAGTAAGTTCTGGGCCTTAAATATATTGTTGCATACTCTTAGACACCTTAAATGACATTTAAAAGCTATTCCAAGACCGTAGAGATCTTTGTGGCACCCCCGACTTAATTAATTCTTTAATGAATTTAATCATGCCATACAAACCTAGAATTTTTGAAATCACCTTTAATCGAAGCTAAGGTACCCAAAAGTATGCAGTAAGTTTTGGGTTTTTAAATATATGGTTGCATACTTTCAGACACCTTAAATGACATTTAAAAGCTATTCCAAAACCATAGTGATCTTTGTGGCACCCCAGACGTAATATATTCCTTAATGAATTTAATCATTTCGTATGAAAGTAGAGTTCGTTTGGGTTAGGAACTTTCCCCAGTATGTGATTCACCCTGGACAAACACAGATACTTCTATATGGGCGACGGTCATACCACATCACAGCCAACTTAACCCTCCGTCAACCAGTACCATTAAACAGCTCTTGTTGGCTGTAAAGTGCTCGTTTAGCACAGCGCTCTTGTTTTTGTTTTTGTTGCACAATCATCAAACGGTTTAGCTGTAAAACTAATTGCATTACATCAATTTTTCTGTTAAAAGTCAATAACCAATCAAACCCCAAGCCCCGCAGTCCCCAGAACACGGATGGAAGGACCCATGGACAGAGTTTCGGAATGGAGTGCGGGTCAAAGTTTGAAAACGTGCAGTTAAATGCACACAGACACGCACACACAAATGTAAACGTTTGTATACATATATATGGATATATATAGATATAGGGGCAGGGGAGACAACCAGTCGGTGGTCAATTTAATGGCAACGGGCTGGGGCTTTACGGTGGTGTGCGGATCCATTGAAGAGACGGATGTAGCGACGAAATAATGACAGGAGTAATCACATTAGCCCCCAACAAATACTTTTGCAGGCGGCGCAGGGTTGCACGGGTGGCAGGGTTGCCAACGCCCCGGAATAATTGTTTCAAATGGAAGTGGTACGCAGGCAATCAAGAATGAGATTGCCATTTGCAGATTATCGAATTTCGCTTGCAGTTGCGCCCACCACGCCCCATGCCGAAAGTGGAGGAACTAAGAGGATCTTCCAGCGAGATGACAGCCCTGTCAGTCTCCGCACTTTACACACTGAAAAAATAGTTTTTAAATTTATAATTACCAACACAAATCTTAAATACATCAGTCCTAGTATAGGAATCCCTACTATAGCTCTAACTATTTTTTATTGTCTTTGAAAATAGCACTTGATAATTATAGTAGAATATTACAAATACAATGTGCTTCTTGCCCTTAAAACCTATAGTTAATGGGGACTTTAAGATGTACGTAAAACTAACATCAATCTTTACATAGAAGTAAGCACTTGGGAATTATAAATTTGAACAGGAGAATATTTTATGGCATACTTTTAGGTGGACACGAATAAAATGTCCTTGCTCTTTATAAGATTTAGTGTATTTATTAATGGGGATTTTAAGATGTACCTAAAATTTACACTACTTTTTATGAATTTAAATAGTTTATAATCTTTATCTCAGAAATAAGCACTTGGGAATTATAAGCGCGAATAGGAAAAATATTTTATAACATACTTTTCGACGGACAATATTTAGAATTGGTTAACGTCCTTCCTAAGCTTATGAAATGTTGCTAATTTTTGAAGGGAGGTTTTAATCTCAAATTTTTTTCAATGACTTCCAATAGATTTTCCTCAGTGCACTTGCACACACAAAGACAATCGCGCTTTCCCCAAAACGCAGCCCCGATGACGTGTCCATGCAGCCCCTGTCAACATGACCCCCGACCTTCGACCCCAAACGCATACACAAACAAAACCTATCCGAAGGGGGTGGCTGTGGGTGGAAAGGGGGAGGGGCAGGCGCTGGGAGATGCGGCGCCAAATGCTGACGGCGCACAGAGTGACCAGTTGACCAGCCCTAGACGAACGTTAAATCGTTAATTGATTACGGGACAACATTGATTGTTGTTGTTGATTTTTATTCCCCGTTTTTTCTCGCTTTTCCTAGATGTTTTTTCCCTACCATTTTCCACGGTGGACGTGGAAGTGGAAGTGGTAGCTTTATTTGGGCAATGGATTACGCAGTGGGTTTTTTGCAGGGGCGAACTCGAACTCCCCCCCCGACTCTAATGAGTACGAGGATGAGCTGGAGCTACAAGAACTGGATGTGTCCTGGAGCATTTTAAAACTAATTGTTAAGCAAGCGGGCATGCCAGTCGAACGAATGAACCAACGAACATCCATGTCACGTACGCACAAACCGCAAATACAGACAATCTGGTCGAAATATAACCGGCAGCCAGTGAACAGGATGGAAATGGATTCGAGGGATTTGGTGGGACTTCGGGGCTCCAAAAACGTTGCTTTGAAATGGAGAACGGCAGCAGTGACTCCTGTAACTGATATTGCAGTTAAGGCGGTAACGAGTCTGCCGCCCAAGGAGCATAAAAACAAATCGACCGCTCCTGCTGCTGCTGCTGCTGCTGCCACTCAAAATTCTGGCCACCCAGAAAAAAGGGCCAAAGGGCTGTTGGCCAAGCATGAAAATAAAATACGAATGAGGTAGCAGCAGCATCAGTTAGCCAGCAGTACGAGTGCATGGCCAACTCCTGACGAGCATTTTAAGCAGCAATTATTTACTTTTACTTGATGCCGAATGACAACAACAGGGAGTTGGCATAACAAGGCCCTCGTAGCATAAAATTCAATTTAACTATTTTTGCAAAATTCATTACCGAAAATTCGTAGCATAAATTCCAGCTGTATGAATGCATTTCCCAGGGAATAGCACGGGGTGTAGGAAATCCGAGGGACTCGAAAAGTCAAGGCACCAGAAGCAGATATGGAGCAACATTGTCTAGGTTACTAATTGATGAACTAGAGTGTACGGTATAACACGTGTAGACCAAGTTTCCCAACAAATGCCAGGCCAGTAACTAAGCAAGTCAATACACTCAGCAAAAAGTTTGGCAGGAAAGTAAAAGCTTGGATTTTTAGAGATGGATTTCGGTGTATGCAGGATGATGATAATGTGTGAGTCTTAAATACATTATAAAATATATGAAGGAAGAGTCTGTAATCTTCGACACTTTAAATTTTTAGAATTTTATTTAACCAAAGTTTCAGAATTATTTATATTTTATTGATGATAGGACATCCATAAAACCAGCTTTCTATTGCCAACTAAAAAATTTGAGTTATAAAGACTTGAAGTTGGACAAATGATATTTTTTGTGGGTTTTCTTACTTTTATCAATACATTTTTCCCTTAAAACAAGGGCCTTCTGCTCAGTTAGAAGAAAGTTTAAAAATATATTTTCCTGGAAAATTTTGAATTATAGAATTCAAAACCGGTTGGAGCAAACATTTGTTTCAAGAAAAATTCAAGTTAAAGAAGTATGAAATACGGATTATATGGAACAAGTTTGCTTACAGTACTTTTTTGAAAAAAAAAATGTAGTTAAATTTCATTGACTGTGCTATAAAGTTCTAAATAATTCTTAGAAAAGGTTTAAAATGTAAATGCGGCTACAAAATACATTTTTATACCAAACCGAACATTCTAATGCAGGGCCTGCACTTATTTTCTGCGAGTGTAGCAGCCACCACGTAGCGCTTTTTATTTTAATTTCCGCCTAAAAGTATGCAACAAATTGAAAGGATTACACAAAAGTTTATGCAATGCAGCAGGAGCTGCATGAGCAGCAGCAGCACAGGCAACAGCAACTGCAGCACAGCAGCAACAGCCAACTTAAAACGGCAAGACAAATGCGACAATTTAAGCGCGTTTTGGACCGCTGGCACGCCAGCAACATGGCATAAAATTAATGTCAAGCAAAATGGGGGAAACAGCAAAGCAGCAGGGGCGGCAGGGGCAGGGGCATGGGCAAAAGGGGAGCCGCAGGGGGCCAAAAGTTCCCGTTCGCCGCCTCTGCATCTCTGTCAGCCAAAAACTGCTGCAAAATGATGTGGGCCGTGCCGGATCGGCTTGACTTGGCTTGCCAGCTAGCCATGTGTGTTGTGGGCGTTGCGAGTGCAACAACTTTTGTTGCATATTCAGCAGCAATGGTTGCAACATTAACAGCAGCAGCAGCAACAACAGCAACAGCAAAAGCCAGCGCAATTTGGTTGATTCGAAATAAACTTGGCAACGCTTATATGGCCGCATTTTGTGGCAAATAAACTTGCAACTGCCAGCCATAAAAACTATGTCGATGTCGACAAATTATGCACGACAGTATAAAATCCTTCATTCAGCTGAAATTTAGCACCGACTTGTCAGTGTGACTTTTAGGCGCCCGATGGTTGCCTCACAACTGGGCCCAAAATCCGAATCAATGAAGCATTCCTGGGGATTTTTGTCATCGGAAAACGACCTGGTTTCCAGTTGCACTAATGATGGCATATTGTGCGTGTGTGACGATGAGGATTTTCCTTTTTGCTGATTTTCCACATTGTACCGTCTACTGACTGCACACATCAGAGGTTAAAAGATGGCAACCAAGCCGCACAAGACATTTCTTTGGGTTGCATGTGCCACGGCAGACTTGCACCCGATTTTGATTTTTCGTATTGATTTATTTTTAAATATTCCTAGTACCTATACAAAAATTGTGATAAATAGCTCTGAAGTTTTCCTTCTTTTTAATAATGATATATTAAAATAGTTTTATTTTGTTTGTGAATACATAACTCTTTGCTAAAATGATTTGCTAAAGATTTCCAGGCTGGCTTTTTTTTTAAAAACCCTTTTCACGAAAATTCTAAACCGTTATTTAATTTCTTTTTTTCTAAAGAAAATGAATAAATGGCGAGTTTTATGGAAATATTGAAGAGAATTGAAACTGGACTTGGTCATTGTTGCCATCAGTTCAATTGTGTAGTTGCAAGTGAGATGGCGACCATGAAAGCTATATCGAAGCTATTTATATTGCTGTTCCTCGGAATAATAATAATAGTAGAAACTACACAATTGCTAGACTACAAATGTACGCACAATTGTACAATATCGGCCAAAAGTAATTGGCGGTCAAAATGCCGTGAGAGCTCTATGGTTCGCGTATTTAATGCAAACTCACTGTTTAAAAGAAAACCAAACCTTGTAAGTAAGATTGTCTGAATTATAAGTCGAACTGAAGTAAGGTTGTCTTTCTATCAGTTTCGTCAGATTGAGTGAATGCATTAATAAAAGGCATGGGATGTCCTACATACAATTTCAAAGCGATAACGGAAGCTAACTTCGGCAAGCCGAAGGTTGTATACCCTTGCAGTTATAATTATTAAATTTAAAAATTCAAAAAAATGATATTCCCAATAGTACAAGATAATATGTCAAAAAAACACCGAAGCTAAAATTAGTTTAATATTATTTTCCCACCAATTTTCTGATTGTTCCTATGGCAGCTATATTATATAGTCGTCCGATTTTGATAAAATTTAATTCGAAACTCACAACCAATTAAAAAATGTTATTTCCAAGCTTAGGAGGTTATTTGTTAAAAAACACCAAAGATATAATTTAAAAAAATTTTTTTATGATTCACTGCGTTGCAAACTTCTGACTGAAATCATTATACCCTCTGCAAGGGTATAAATATCTAAAATCTATCTAAATATATAATACCTTCTTTCAAAAAATGGTTTACTTATGCTAAGCTTCATTGAATTGCAATCAAATATATTTCCTCACTACCTTAATGAGAACATATTGTCTTGATTACGTTTTTCATTTCATTTGACTTAAAATAATGATAACAAATTTATAAATGATAAGAAATTTTTAAATTAAAAATATTTATTACTCAGAACTGATAAGAAGTGGTCTTATTTTTTTTTTTTCCTGATAGTTCGGTTTACGATTGTACATCTCAACTGTATTGAACATTCTGAATTTGGTGTAAAAACCCTTATTATAGGATGGCAATCTATTTTCATATTAAAATTAGATATTATGTGTATTGCTGATATGGTATTGTAATATAATAAATAAATTATTTTATAAAGCATTTCATATTGGAACTAAAACTAAAGAGTCTAAGAGATCTGAGGACCCCAACTGATTACCTCAAAGAGGATTTGGAGAAGTTCGTCGACGTTGATACTTTTTTGATTCAATTTTCGTATTGGGGCTTTCAGTTGTTCGGAACGCTGAAAAGAAAGCAGTTATTGATATAATATAATGGAAATTAGAAAGATATTTCTAAGATCTTACCCTGGCACGCTGCACTAGCTCCTTAAACTCTTTATTCCTCAGGGCCTTGTAGAGTCTGGCGAATTCGCTACTCTGTCGCATTTTCTGTGACATTAACGAATAGATTCTGGTCCTGGGCAAACTTTGAATAACATCCCGAAGGAAGGTAGTCAAATCACGCCGCAGCATTAATTCCACAGGTACAGTGCGCGACAGTTGATAAGCTTGCAACCGAGTAGGTAAACTATCCACAAGAGTAGTAATATCATAGCCCGAACCGTATTCGGTGACATAGTTAATAATATCCACAAAATCGGGAGCGGCACGAATTTGTTTCCAGGTCGTTGTAAACTCATCACTGCGCACAAACTCAACTGCCTGACGGAACTTGGGATCGAAGATATAGTATCTGGCGGCAATAAATCCAATTCTTCGACGTGGAACCAGTGCTACGAAATCCTTGAGGTCTGCTCGCAAATCTCCAGAAACTGAGACCCAACAAAAGATCGCTGAGATCCCAAAAATAACCGACACGGAGGTGGAGAAAGCCATTATGCGACTATTAGACTTTTAAGAGCAGATATTGCTTATATACTGCTGTGGGTACAATATTTGTCTTTGTCTTTTACAGAGGGGGTGTGCCAGGTGTTAATTGAAGACTGTCACCCGTCTCATCAACTATTTAGACCGTAGAAACTGTTACACAGCGGAAAAAGTATCTATCTTTATAATAATAACATGTTTGCTTATCTAAAAGTTAAAATAAAAATATTTTATATTAATTAAACTTAAGCAAAAAACATTTATGTTGTGATTTTGCTATAGACTAATCTTTTCTTATTTAAAGTGAGATTGTTAACCAATTGATAAAATAAAATTCAAAGACTCTTAGGCCCACTTGGATTTCATATTATCCCAAAGTGTAAATCATTATAACATTAATTTTATTCCACTGTATACTCTTACTTTCACCAGCACTGGGGATAAATACACTGGCTACTATCTGTACTCAGTATTCAAAGCAGCGACTTCGCACATGATAAACAAGATGCATGGTCAACAAACATTGGCCAAACCTCGATAAATCAAGTGAGACATTCTTTTGTCTGGCCCAAACTGACTGTAATTGCTCCCATTTGTGCATTAAAAATAATGATTGATTCTGGCTCGAAATGCATTTCCTATCCCAGTCCCAGACAACCCGAGCTACATTGTTCTGTTGTCTGCAGAAGCCGAAAAATTAGAATTCAATTGCGTGATTTATGCATTCGGAAAATTTACGAGCCTTCTGAGAATTCCGTGCCTATGTGCACACCCACCACTTTGAATCGAAGAAATCTGCACTTCATTAAAGCCAACCACGGAGCATTTGTCTGTGCACACATTGTACGGAAGCCAAAGCTAATAAAGATTATGAATTATTTCTTAAATTGAATTTGGCATTTCCAGAAAACTAAATGGAAAACCTAATTAAGTGGCATTAATCATGTTGTATGTACCAAATAATGTATTTAAACTAAATTTATTTAAGTAGAACCATAAATAAAGTTAGGTTTAAATATTTGTCAGACGGATGTAGCAAGATGAACCTCTTACATAAGTAAACTCAATAGCGGAAGACATTATATTCCTTAAGGGCAAAAGAAATCATTTATATAACATTGAAACGAATGATTTACATTCAGAGATTAAAAGCTTACAGAAATAAATGGTGCTAAGAATGCAGCACCATTTCCTCCTTTAAGAGCATAAAATATCAATCTGATTCTGCGGAAACTGTTGACTCACCGATAAGAACTTCGTTAATGCTTCGTAATTTAATTTACAACTCATTAATCAGTTGCATTCGAAAGCTTCAAGATGCAGCAAACTGTATTCGTTGTGTTACTAGTTTTCTTGATTCATGTAAATCAAAATTACACGGGATTTGCTTACCTTCTGGAAAATAATTGCGGCTCATCGAAATATTCCTACCGAATTACTGGAGGTCAAGATGCTGACTTGATGTCTGCCCCATGGATGGCTTATTTACATACAAACCCCAGATTTATTTGTGGCGGATCGCTTGTCAACCATTGTTCGTACTATAAATATAATAACTATTTAACTGCAATATTTAATAAGACAATATTGTTCAAGATCCCAAGAAAAGTTATAATTTTCAGTCGATATGTGATATTTGTCAACTCATTTAGTTCTTAATCATTTTTTAGGGTTTGTTCTGACAGCTGCACACTGCTTTAAAGACCATAATGTCAGAATGTAAGTGATATTTTTAAATGCCATAACATCCTAATCATTTGTCGTTAAAGATTTGTTCGATTGGGAGAGAACGATTCAAGTCAACGAATTGATTGCGATAACTACGACTGTGCGCCAGCACATTCTGAATTTTGGGTGATGCAAAAGTTCGTCCATCCGTACTACAAAACAGCCCACTATTATGACATAGCTCTGGTCAAACTTAATCGGAACGTTATATACTCAGGTAATCCAGTACCCCGTCTGTCTCACTAATATTAAATAAGATTTCTTTATACAGAAAGCATTCGTCCGATTTGCGTGATGTTAAATCCGAAATGGCAAGGATATCTGGACAGCATTCGATACTTCATTATATCTGGTTGGGGTGCCACAAATTACACAGATGTGAGCGAAAAACTTCAGATAACCAAAATTCCCCAGATTGACCGTTTGACCTGTCGCTCCTGGTATGGATATGTCGTCGATCGTACCCACATTTGTGCCGGCGAAAGTAAACATTACGTGGGCAAAGGCGATTCTGGAGGTCCACTGGGTAGCATGGTGAACTATGGTTATGATAGACGTTTCTATCAGTTCGGCATTGTGAGCCATCTTCGAAAACCTTTCCAAGGCGTTTCAGTATTTACGAATATTTTGAGTTACTCAAACTGGATCTATCAAACTATAGTTGTCAATACCAGCTATTAACAGAGGGGTCTTCATTAAGGAGTGCAAATGTGTTTAAAAAAATCATATAACTAAAAATACTTCTTCATATATGTATTTCTTATATATTTGTATTTCTTAGTGCACGCAACCAACAAAATAAATTAATTTTGAATAAGAAGTTAAAAATTCTAAGAATCTCGATTAATTTTGATTGTTTTCCTCAACTTACTGATAAAGGGGTCAAGAGACGTTGATAAGTATGAACATATTTACTTTTAAAACCGATAAGCGGGCTCAGTTTTATTTGAAAAGCTCTATGATGAAGAACATTCTAATTGTGCTCCTTTGTTTGACTATTGGAAACCAAGTTTTGCATGGATCAGCCAAATTACTGGACCCGAATTGTCTGCCCAACCGAATTCAATATCGAATATTTGCTGGAACGACTGCTGAATTGAATTCAGCTCCATGGATGGTGTTTTTACATGATCGAATGGATTTTGTTTGCGGCGGTTCTCTAATTACGAGGGGTTTGTATGTTTTTTGTGGTTTTATAAAAACAATCATCTTGTTACTGAGTATGAACATATGTACTATATAATTAGAAACATTTATTTATTATTTTTTATTTACTTTTTCATTTTAGCCTTTGTTCTAACCGCTGCACATTGTGTTATTCCCACTCCCAAGCGATTGTTAGTACTCTGTTGAGCTTTTTATAAAAACAAAGTTCTTATTGTTGTTTTATGAACATAGAATGGTTCGATTAGGCGAGTATGATTGGACCACCCAACTAGACTGCTACGGTCCTTTTTGTGCCCCACCCTATAGGGAATACACGGTTATAAAAATCTATACGCACCCGCGGTACAGGTCGATTCCTGACCATGATATAGCTCTGCTGAAACTGGACCACTCAGTGCTATTTTCAGGTAATAAACTTGTTTACGCAAATACCTCTAATCAGTTTCAAAAATCTCTCTTTTCACAGAGACCATACGACCCATATGTTTGATAATGCATGAGAATCCGGACGAATGGTATTGGTATGTGGATTCGGTGAAGGAGTTCACTCTGACTGGTTGGGGTGCAACAAAAGCGCATCTGGTTAGTCCCAGGCTTCAAAAAGTGAATCTCAACCAAACCGATCGGGGAATCTGTCACGATCAATACGGATATGCCGTCGATCACACCCACATTTGTGCCGGAAGTTACGAGCAGTATGCCTGCACTGGAGATTCCGGTGGCCCGCTCGGATTGACGGTTACTTATAATCAAAGGGAGGTCTATGCTCAAGTTGGAATTGTTAGTAGTGGATCCAAAGATTGCAGAGGAATAACCGTCTTCACCAACGTTCTAAGCTTTACCCAGTGGATTGCGCGGACCATTTCTTATGACGAGAGATACATGACGCCTGGAGTACAGCAAAACTATTAAAGATTTTTACAATACATATGTATATGGGCTAAACATTTTATTAATCACAGTATTTCTTCTGACGTGAACTACTCAAACGATAAGGCTGCTACGAAACAAACATAAAACATTTTTATAATTTGTGGTCATTTCTAATCCATTCAGAGGGAATTTTAGATTAGGATAGATGTTTCTATGGAGACATTTCCGACCTGAAAAATATTATCTATCTATTTTTATTTTTTTAAATCTTTCCCAATCGGGTTTCTTATTAAGAGCAACACAGCCACAAGATATTCTATATATGAATATAGCCATATCAATGAAAAAACTCTTCCCGATCGTTCTACTAAATTCTACAGTTTCTCAATATTTATTATATATATTTTTGAATATCTCGCTTGCCCACATTAAATCGACGGAACTGGGTTCCATTCATGTTATTAAAAATGTTTTAGATGATTTGATGGTTTGCTCTGTGGTAAGGCAATAACAAACCGAAAATCAATTCAAGCTCCGAATTAATGTTAAAGCACCAAATCAGTTTTGGGATCTCTTTTAATCTGAAAAGCCGCACAAAAGGCAGACGGCAGGCAATAAATTTGCATCAATGCTGCAACAATTGGCAATATTCTGTGGCAAAGGCAAACAAATAACCGAGCAGAAGGTGAGGGTTCGATTGTGAAAGGATCTTCCGAGTGCCCAGCCGTTTTTGCCACCCAAGTTAGGTGTGTTATGTGGGGCATTTGGTGTTTTTGAGGACAAAAAACGGAAATGGCAATGGAAACGAACGCGTTACGTGTGTTTTGGGGGCCCAAAAGTCGACTAGAGGCCTCTTACCAACCATCCACCACCCACGGACCCATCAGATCCAGCCAAACTGAATTGTTGCGGTGTTGCCAGGATGCCAGTTTACCCAGTTTACAGGTTACCGTGCGTAATAAGCTGCAAAACGCTTTTCGGCCCCCTGCCTTTTTGGCCATTGTCCTCTTTGAAGTTTGTTTATGATTTTCGGATGCTGCACGCACCACCCCCGAAAAAGCAGCAGCACCAAAAAAGCGTTAACCACACTAGATTTAGATTTGGCGTATTAGTGAGATTTATGCATTTAGGAAATTAAACATCCTGTGCGGGTGGACATTTTAAATTTCGCTACCCCAATGCTGACTTAAAGGTGTACGCGGCTCCCTTGGCTGTCATTAATTTGAAATCATGCGTGAAATCGCGTAATGTCGCCAACACGCCCATTCCAATGGCAAGACCCACAGCCCAGATTCTGATTCAGGTCCAGATTCACCGCCATAGCTACATATAACCATGGCAATGGCCATGTCTCTGGCCTCAACATCCGCCTTGCACACTCATTTGTATACAAAAAATGAATGTTTTTGCTTGTTTTTATGCGCCGCCTACTTGCCAGTGTAATCATGTGTGTATGTGTCTGTACGAGCACTGAGCGAAAAAAGAGTATCTTAATGCTTACAAATGAATATTTGATTAATTACCTACATCTGAAGAATACATTTGGTCTTGTAAGTTTTTAAGGGTTTTGAACTATATTTAACAAATATATAAATATAATAAAACAGATATCATTTCAAATATTTATGAATACACCGTAATTGTCTTACCTAAATTAGCCCACTTCATTATAATTCCCAACCCTTTTTTAACAAAAATAATATATTTAAACTTTGATCTTTTAATATTGCCCAGAGCAATCATATCACTCTTTGTATGTTATTCAGCATTGAAAAACATTTTTTTTTTGTTTTTGAAAACAGTTTTTAAAATTCTTAAAATCGAAATTAAGTTTTATCTCTTCTCTACAAAAGACTGCTTTTATCTCTTTTCGAGGTCGCTGTATTCCAAAAAATAATTTCAAGAGTACTTTCGTCTTGATTTCAAGAACGTTTAATCTCGAAAATGTGAAAAGACATTTTCTCAAGGTAAGAACATTTTATCTTATCCTATTTTGGTTCCCAATTTTTATGGGAGTAAGAAGTAATATTTTTAGGGTATCTGTGGTTTATAATCAGCTTATAGATTCTAATTTCTTTCCGTGCATTTGAGCCTCTGTGACTGTGCGATGACTGTTTTTTATTTGGCCCATCAGCACGTTGGCTGGCCCACTCGGCTCGGCGGAAATGCGTTCGACCACATCAATCACGCGACATTGACAAATGTGAATATTTTTGTTGAAAATTATATGCGGTGGGTGGTGGGGGTTGCTGGGTTTCGAGAGTTGGGTGGCAGTGGTGGTATTTTGGGCCGGTTGGCAGAAGGGTTTCTGCAGCAGAAAACCGGCCAAGTGGCTGTGCAAATTATTGGCTACAATAGTGCTTCAAATTGGGCAATTTATTGCTTTATTGCTTTTACGTGTTTCGTCTGCGGCTTGGTTGCAATGTTTTTTTTATATACGCATTTACCCCCTTCTGCAATTCGCTTTTTCATTATGTCGCCTGCAGAAATGCACTTGTTGTTGCAGATAATTGCAAATTTAATCATCACATAAAGTTTCAAGTGCGGCCAGGTTGTTCGTGGGTATTATGGGTAAATAAATTCCTTTGATGGCAGCTCTGAAAGTCTTACATATCAAGTTTTGTTAAGAGTTGTTTGCATAGTTTTATACAATAAAATATTTCTGATCCTAGTAAACTGTCGATTAAAATGTACAACATGTCATCTGGTCAGTTGTTTTGGGTCAGTTCAGTTTCTCGATTCCAGCTCAACGGAGCTAACACAACCTTTGTTTTTTTAATAAAAACACGATTTTTGTATTATATTTTTCAGTCCAGTATTTAGCAGTTGATCTGGTTAACTGTTACACCCACTCGGTCGCGTTACTAAATTGTTGTAAAGTACTCAGAAACTCTCTGTAATCGGTGAAAATTCCCAGCGAAGTTGATCCAAATTGCTGCACAAAATGACTCGATCGCAGGTGATTTCTTGCTTACGCCGTTCCACTTCGGGGTTATTCAGGTGCCAAAGGGCACTCGTTTTTGCCAGAGGACCAGGTTTGCAGCAGGTGAGATATGTTCTTTACTTTGTTAACGTTCTTGATATTGTATATCAATGAAATTCTTGACATATCGGTCGCCATCTTGCATTTTGCTCGGTTTTTCTCTTTCGGAGAGTTTCAGATATTGCTGTCTCGCTCTTATTGAGAACAATCGCGCTCTTGCTTTTTGCTCTCTTTTTTCTCTTTCGGAGAGTTTCAGATATTTCGGTCTCGCTCTTATTGAGAGTATTTGTGTGCGCTAGGCACTTCGCTCTCTTATTCGATTCGAGAGAAATTTGTTCCGAATATTAAATTGATTGATAGTAGAATTAGTATGATTTAAAAAAGAATTCTAATAAATATTCTCAATATTATTTCCCAACCCCCAGGTGAGGTGCAAAAGCGAGGATGGTGGCTGCAACACCTGCAACCTTCAGGGAGTCGTGGTTGGCCTCTATGCCAAGGATGGTGACAAGGGTCTAAAGCTCACCCCGGGTGGCGAGAAGTTCGATGACCGTGTGAGCGGCAAGATCACGGAACTAATCAAGGAATCTGGACTCAACGGGGAACTCGGTGTGGGTCGACTCTACCAGAATATAGACAAGGAATACTGGGCCGTGGCGGTTGTTGGTCTGGGCAAAGAAGGTGCTGGCTACAATGCCGAAGAGGTCATCGACGAGGGCATGGAGAACGTGCGTGTTTGCTCCGCCGTGGGGGCTAGGGCTCTCCAGATGCAGGGATGCACAACTTGCCATGTGGATGGAATGGAATACCCTGAGCAAGCTGCCGAAGGAGCTGCCATGGCCGTGTGGCGTTACAATGTGAACAAGCGCAAGAAGAACCGTCTGGCCATTCCCAAACTGGAGCTCTATGGTTCTACGGATCAGGATGCCTGGACAAGGGGTCTATTCAAGGCCGAATCTCAGAATCTGGCCCGTCGTTTGGCAGACACACCCGCCAACCAGATGACCCCCTCTATTTTCGCCCAGGCCACCGTGGATGCCCTGTGTCCCTGTGGAGTTTCAGTGGAAGTACGATCCATGGATTGGATCGAGAGCCAGAACTTGAACTCCTTTCTCATGGTGGCGAAGGGCTCGTGCGAACCTCCCATCATTCTTGAGGTCAGCTATTGCGGCACTTCGCCGGAGGAGCGGCCCATCCTGATGCTCGGCAAGGGACTGACCTTCAACAGCGGTGGATTGTGTCTGCATCCGAAGAAGGGAATGGACGAATACCGGGGAGCAGTTTCCGGTGCAGCAGTCTGTGTGGCTGCCATTCGAGCGGCAGCTGCTCTATCCCTGCCCATTAATGTATCCGCTGTACTGCCTCTGTGTGAGAATATGCCCTCGGGAATGGCCACCAAACCAGGAGATGTGGTCACCCTGCTCAACGGCAAGACCATGAGGATCAAGGACATTTCCCTGGCCGGAACCGTCCTTCTGGCCGATCCCCTGCTCTACGCCCAGTCGACATTCAAGCCCAAGTTGGTGGTGGAAGTGGGTTCGATGGCCAGTGGTATACGCAAAGGACTGGGTGCCTCGGCCACCGGCTTGTGGACCAATAACTCTTTCCTCTGGAAGAACTTCCAGAAGGCAGGAGCTCTCACAGGAGATCGGCTGTGGCGAATGCCCCTGTGGAAGTACTTCCGCAATCTAGTTTCCCCCCTGTCATCCTACGACATCTGCTCCACGGGAGCAGGACACGCCTCATCCTGCCTGGCCGCTGCCATTCTCTTCGAACTGGTTCCCTGCTCCGACTGGGTCCACCTGGATACCCATGGCACCGGAATGCTGGCCCAGCACGGAGTGCCTCCGTATTTGCTCAAGGACTGCATGACAGGACGTCCAACCCGATCGATCATCCAGTTCCTTTACCAGATGGCCTGCAAGTGATGCATCTTTGTTTAGAACTTGACGAGGGATCCACGGGATCCCGATTTCTGTGAACGTAAATTCGGTGTCCTTCATGTGCTGTGTCACTTGTTCTATATTATCCATTTGACGTCCCTTTTGGGTTAACTGGTAGTCAGTATGGTGTTCAGCACGTATTTGAAAGATGTATTCTGTGGTGTCAGAATGGTTGTAAGCTTCAATAAAATAAAATTCAGGTCACTAAATGAATATAAATTTCTTACATATATAAAAAATATCGGGATCCTAATATTAAATTAAAAACAATTCGGATAGTATTTGAATATATTCCAAACCAGTATGTTTTTAGGGCGGTTAACATTTATATATGGATTATGTAACCTTATCGGACTTAAACCTTATAAACTTTTTTACTCATACGTAATGTTGCCCTTTGTCTAAAATTCATTCATCACCTATGTATGTATGTAAATGAAGCCTTATTCTTATTTATATTTTAATTTTAAGGAGAATAATAAATACAGAAATGAAAGAACCATCATTTTTATATTATAACAGGCATACGTATCGTATGAGTAATATTTAGAAAAACTGAGGCTAGAGTGCATTGCCTAAACACAATTCTTTAAGTTTTCAAAAAGACTTAGTGCTCTTTGAAATCAAATATAATTGAGGGTGGGAGTTTTGAGCACCTTTACGATTATTTTGCATTAAATCAGCTTTAAAGGGATCTAATAATTCATTTGATATCTTGCTATATTTTCTAATGAAACCCAAGTTGCTCGTGACCTAGCTTTTGAGCCACCTTTATGGGCCGCCATTAGTCAGGACTAAGTGCTGGCCAGCAGGACTCGTTTACATATGCCTAATTAGTGACGGAAAAGAAAGCATATTCGGGTATTTCGGCACAGGACCTAATTGCTCCAAGAAAACGCTGGCTGTGTACGTGCTGAAAAGAGATGCGGGGCCTATTTCACATTCCTCATTAATGCGCACATGTTTTGCATAGGTAATGGCATGCAAGGGGACAACTTTCAGTCCTTTCAGAGTCGAATATGTGTGCGTGACGAGGGTTTTACCTTCATAGGTAGTACGTACCTCCATTTTACGCACATCATGGCCAACTAATATATTCTCTTCCAAGTTTGTAACGCCAACCTTGCCTATTTTTAGAAAACTAAATAAACAACTGGTAAGCAAAGGTAATCCCATTTATCTAAAGGTGGTATACATTTTAAAGATACAAAATGCTAATAACTATAATGGATATAAAAGGCCGTTAGACCTTTAAGGCAGTAATAAGATTTATGTAAGTGAACCAATATAATAATAACAAATAGGTACGTATATATTTTCGTTTATTAGCCATCTTTTAATACCAAGAGTCCAGCTTTAATCTAAAATAAGAGATCCATCACTTTGAATTTAGCTGATAAAATAGCATTACCAAATTACACAAAAAACAAGAACGGAAGCTACCTTTAGAAAGACGGAATTGGAATACCCTAATATATCTTAAAAATTAAGAAGATACCAAAATGATATCAATAAAAAAATGTCAATAAAATAGTACAACCCATGGGGTTTAGAAAAGCTTACCTCTTTTTTTAGATCCTTTACACCTCTAACCAAGTTAATAATACCCTCTGCAGAGTATGAAAAACCACCACAAATAGAACTGTCCTGCTTCAGCTTTTTTAATGAATTTTCGAGCAAGGTCTTGCGAATTGATTTAATTCCTCTGGTGCCTTCCTTTCTACCTTTTTTCTTGCTGATTCGTGCGCTTTTTTATCGCAGTCACTGTGGCGGACTGGGAGCGAGTCTCAGTTTCGTTTTCGTTTTCGGTATCTTGTTTGTTGCTTAATTGGAAGGAAATTAAAAAATAAACAAGCTGCGCCAAGAGCAAATACTACACGCTGGCGATTACCTGGACAGCACCACCGTTTCAGGGTGGCTGAATATATATATATATATTTACACCCCCACCTGCCAAAAGAGGCCCACCGGCTGTTTGGAATTTAATTTTCTTTTCCCCCCCAACCCCCGCAGAAAGAGCGTTAATTTTATCTTGGAAATAGATTTGCAGGTTGTTTGTTATTTTAGGACCTGCTTGCGTAAGAATTTCTTGCGCCCCGAAAAACTTTACAACTGCCTCGGCTGGCCTCAGTATTTGCCTTGAATTAATTAAAACCCATCAATGCCCTGCCAATTGGCAGCAGCCGTACAAGGAGGACCATGAGCAATTGGCTAATTGAAGCGAATTGCTGGAATGGGGAATATTCTTGTGCCGAACACACATATCAGTGCGCACACACGTGGGGGCCAAAACAACAAATTGAAATTCAGGGCAACAGTTGAGCCAAGCAAACAGAATTTGGCCATTGATGAGACGCCAGTCGGGAGACCAAGTTTCGGCTTGCCCCTGGCCATGGAAAGTGTCCCCCAGTTTAGTGGTGCGTGTCCCAAAACTGGGTTTGCCTTTGGCTTCGGGTTGCCTGCCCAGGATACCGCAGCCACACTGGGGAAAATTATGTTTTTAAATGGAATATATTTCCATTCAATGATTTTTAAAGGTTGGTCATCATTATTTTTAAACAGAAATAAAGAACACATAGGGTTACATTTAATACTCGCATGGTAAACTAATTAAGTATCATATTATATATATTATTATCATATTAAAAAACTCTTTAAAAAAATTGAAAAAAGATCGAGATAGCGCCTAAAATTACTCTGGGTAGGAACGAGACAGTAGTTCCGCATATACATACATAGATAAAATGGGTACTTAATACCATTTAAGTGGTCATCATATTTTATCAATTATTTTCTTCCTATCTAAAAACGATAATGATCTAGTCAGAATTATAAGAAATTTTTTTATAATATGAAAAGATACATTTATAAATCGAATTAGGTTCTATTTATAAATATATCCCATGTGAAATCTATTCAATTTGTTCTTTATTTACTCTGCATACTGTTCGTGTGGCGGCAGATAATAGGCAAAGCAATCTGCTATGCTTGTAGCATGGGAACCTACTAACTGGTGTTATATATACATGAAAAGTCAGTCTAGTCACATATACTTAGTCATACATTTATTTATTTTAGATAAGTACTTGATTTAAAATTGAAAAAATTCCGTATATTTTATTTTATTACAAGAAAAGCTCTCTATGTACCTTCTAATGTATAATTTTGGTAGCTAACATTTTGCTAACTGTACACCGGCATAACTAATAAGACACTTATTATGCGATGGCGGTCTGGTAACGTTAGACCAAGTTTAACGATATCACGTACATACGTTAACTAACGCTAACTACGTCGTTAAGTGGGGGTACGAGAGAGCTGGTGCCTTTGCCAGTGTTTGTGGAGGGACACGCGCCGAAACCAGGACACGGATACGGTTAGGGATAGGGATACGGGTATACGGGTCTACGGGATGCCGGAGAGTCGGAGCAACGAAGTCGGTGGCATTCACTAATCAAGCTCGCCAGCTATATGGCTTTCCCGCTGTGAGCGAGCGGAAAATTTACATTTTCAATGTCCCCGGGTCGCGGGCACTCAGGTGGAGTCGGGTCCTTTATGGCGCCTGGGACCTGGTTGTTGCTGTAATAATCAGGATCACGTCGCCAAACATGAGGCTTAGTTAAATGCCGCTAATTAGGGCCTTTTGTGCGCATTCCTGGCCGGGCTATTAAAAACTGAGCTAACCATAAAAGCCAACCGTTAATCAGCTGCACATACCTCAACAAAAAAAAAATAAAACCAAAAACAAAGGGGGCCATAAAAACACTCGTAAGGAAAAGTTATTGGCCAACTCTGGAAAATCACGTTTGGAGCGCGAGGATTTGTAATTATGTTTGGGTCACTGCCAGTTGAACTCGCAAGCCAATCCTGTTGCCAAAAGAATCTATTTCGATTGAGAATTGCCAGAGACAGAAAACAATAAACATAAACGCAATATTTTATATTTCCGCAACAAGAAACAGCGGGAAATTGTCAGCGAGCACATGAGACTAGTCAGCAAAAGTTTAGTTGGCGGATGGAAAAGTGGTGGGGAAAATGTCCAGACCCTGCCAAATGGCCAATTCCATCGAAGTTGGCTTTGGCTTTGACTTTAAGCCTTGCCCGGCACTTTGTAGCTCATGAATAATCCTTTTCAGCTTAATCGACTAACCTTACCAGGGGCTTAAAATCAGTTTGAAAATCCAAATAAATATGCAAATTCCGCCAGGGGCCAGAAAAGGTGTCCCAAAAGGTACATTAGACCCCCCGAAACCCCGAATCTACCTTCGCACTCTGCAAAATGTTTTTGTCACCTACGCAATCGATTAAGCGATAAGGTGGATACAATGAGAACTCACAAAGAGCGGCAGACAAAGCGCTTTCAAATTGAATTTATACGGCTTGTTTAACGCCGCTTAAGTTAACAAATATATATATAGAAATTTATATGGACGTATACGCCGATGAATACACATAAATTAAAGCCGGATTTCAGCGCAATGTTTACATTGTCCGCCAAAAAGCAGACCGACCCATTGTTCTGGGCGAACAAAAGGAATGTTTCAGCTTAAAGCTTATAACAAACTATCAAACTGGAATTAAACACGCACCAACATTAACACACACGCACCCACAGGACCAGCTAATTATGCAAATGTGTTTGATTGCGAAAACGGTGCGCCAAAATGTAGGCAACACTTTACGAAAGGCTGCTTTGAATGCCAAACAAAAAGTAGAGGAGCCATAAAGTGGACTGGCTTGACTGCTTTTTACCCTATTCTACGCAGGTGAATTGGAAACGGAATGGGATATTAAAATATTTTAGTGGGTACTTAAAAGCAGTTCTTGAAAACATCTAGTCTAGAAGTAATAGGGAGTTAAATGAAAATATGGGTGGATATCAATATTTACTTATGGCACGGACTGTACTTATCGCTTTTAAAATACCAATAATCTTTACCACAAGATTTTGAAATGTCTTCGCGAAGAATATTTGGTCATTCTTTGTTTTCAATGACCCAGCATAAGAATATAGGAAAACGCGAATTCTTCAGGAAAGTGCAAACTAAAGAATTCGCTTTTGTGATATTTGTTTATTTTTTCCTTTGCTAATAAAATACAACCATGAATTAAAAGAGTGCACAAAAATAAACCTTTCCGCATGTTTAAAAAGTGGTTTATCTATTTTACGTCATATTAAGATTTATGGGTATTTAAAAATAAATCTTTTATTGATTTATTGTATTTGCATACATGATATATTTTCCACACTTAAAATCAGCAATGTTAGTAAAATTCATTTGAGTGAATAGTGCATCGTAAACAAATTTAAAACATGTTTAATAATTCTGTCATGTCCTCTCTCCATTTCCACACAGCATATACCCTTTTCGACTTGCCAAGTGGCGGGTGGAAAAACAACAAAATTAGCATAATTATGCAATCTACGAGCGCCTCACACACATTTCGCCGGCTAATTCCAAATAGAAAACTTTTCAGCAGCAAACCGAAGCTGGTGGAAAAGAAAAAAATTTATTGCCCGGCGCTCAACTTTTGGTCAGCAAAGCTGACTGAAAACATTTGCATAAAAACAAACGTAACGGCTCGAAATCAAATGAAAGCGAAACTTTCAACGGTAAAAGAAAATAAAACAGAAAATTTAATACGAAAATACAACAAACAAAATGTGGTACAAAATTATTTAGAAATCTGTTAAGTAAGTATTACTGTTTCTTTTTCAAATCATTGAGAACACGGGCGATCTCGTCTTTTAGGGCCACGGCACGACTGGCCAACATTTTGGCCAAAACAGCATGCTTTTCGGCCATCTCCAAGGCCTCCTTGTCGCGGCTGCTCACTTCGCCGGTTTTTCCAGCAGATCTCTGGGCCAAATTGTTGGCTGCCTCCACGGCTTTGGAGGCCTCGGCCAGGGCTCCTTGGGCCTGTCTTTGAGCCGAAGTATAGGCCTGTTCCAGGGCCTCAAGACGTTCCTCCTTCTTCCTCTTCAAGTCTTCTAGGGTATTTGTGGCTTCTGTTAGTAGAGAAGCAGCTCCCGAGGCCATGCTGAACACCTGCTTAGCCATATCCTTGGGAGACTTCTTAGCCTCATCTACATCTTCGGTTTTGGGTTTGGCTGATATCTCCAGCTTGGGATAGATGGTAATTGGTTTATCGTCTTCGGGTTTTATGGCTTCCTCGATTATAACAGGCACCTCTTTTTCCTTGAGCTCTTTCTTTTCGTTCTCCTTGGCCAGCAATTCTGCAAGTTGTTTGGGATCTGTGTAGACAGGACCCACTTCGTCTGCCCCTTCAATCCTAGCTCTCTGATCCTTTTTAGCAGCCTTCGAATCCGTTAGCTGCATGCCCAATATGGGTTTTTGATCTGAACCCTGAGTTATCTCTGTCAGCGAGGCCTTTTCCTTGGGTTTACCAGGTTCACCTGATTTCTTTTCTTCCTTCTTGGCCAAATCTTCGCTGCACTTGGCTATGTTTATAAAGACCTGCTCCTGCTCCTGGGATTTCTCTAGACCACCTTCGTTGTCCTTATCGAATTTGCAGTCTTTTTCCTCTTTCTGTTTTTCCTTGCAGGGATCTTCATCTTCTTCGCAGGCGCCTTCTTCGTCCTTTGGCTTGCAAGGATCTGGTTTGCAGATAGATTCCTCCTCTTTGGGCTTGCAAGGATCAGGCTTTGGTTTGCAAGGATCAGGCTCACAGATAAGTTCCTCTTCCTTTGGCTTACAAGGATCGGGCTCGCAGATGGCCTCCTCTTTAGTTTTACAAGGATCAGGCTCGCAGATTGGCTCTTCTTTGGGTTCACAGGATTGCCTGCTCTTCTGGTATTCCCTGTATTCTTCTGCCTCTCTTAATTGACGCTTTCTTTCTAGAGCCCTGGCTATCTCCCTGGTTCTTTCTTCCTGGGCATCGCAGGGATCTGCCTCGATGGATAGATTGGCATGTCTGGCCTTAACCTCCGGATTGGCTTCTTCCTCTTCGCTGCGTATTATGGTCTGGTTACATATATTTGGACCGGATTCGCGTTCTTTAATACTATCAAGGGACTTTGTGGGTGTGGTTGGGGATGTGGATGTGGATGTGGGAGTTACCGACTTGCCAGAAGCTTCGGCACGGGCTGCCTTAGCGGCTTCGGCTTTCTTCTGAACATTCTTTGCCATGCCCGAGAGTTTCTCCTTGAGACTATTGAACAATACAATGGCTTTAGCCACCAATTCTTTGGCCATTCCACTGGCCTTTTCTGCCAATTGAGTGGTGTCTATAGCCGGTTCCGAGGGTTTCTTCGGAGCCACAGCTGCTGGAGTCTTAGAATCTTCGGAAGCCTTTTCTGATGGTTTCTCCGGGGATGGTTTCTTTGGCGGCTCCGGTTCCTGGTCATGGTGCAAGGCTGCTGCTGCCTCTGGATCCGAAGGACCTGGCATTTGCTCCTCGGGAGTGTGGGGCCAGAAAGTGGGCTTGTTGATGAAATCCGGTGCCAAATGAGGACGGGCAAAGCAAAATTCCTCCATGGTCATTTGGTCGTAGGACTGCATGGCCTTTACGCTCTCTAGATTTTCCGTAAGCTTCTTGATTCTTTCATTCGATTCAGCCTTATAGGCTGCTATAGCCTTCTTCACCGCTTCCGCTTCCTCATCCACTCTTTCGAAGTAGCGCTTGTGATCCACCATAGCATGTCGATTCTCGAAAACGGAGTGAAGTTTATCATACTTGGTCTCGTAACCCTTCACCCAATCCACAAACTCTTCGCGAACATTCTGGCGGTAGTACTCCCAGTCGATTGGCGGCAGCGATTCTGGGTACTTGCGAACACGACTGGGGAAGATGTGTTATGATATGGTATGTATGGGAATGTGTGTTATATGATATGTTATGTTATCCTATATGTTATCCTATAAAACCATCAATTACTGATAAAAGCTTAACATGGATCAACCGAATGATTCGAAAAAAGAAAAAGAATCATACGAATCCTTATTTATAAGTTTCGAAATATTCAAAGATGTTTCTAATTTCCTCTTTATATAAGTCTAGCCCCTGAAGAATTCGCGGTTCTCTTTCCTTTTCTTTGTCTTAAAAATACCAACGCATTAATATAAGAACCGTGAATTATTCGGAGGAGGATGGTCTAACAATACAAAAAGTGAAATTTGATTAAACAATGATAAACTGGTGTTTTATAAAAAGTAAACTTATTAAGTTTTCCAAAAATCAGACCCCTTTTCAAGCATATTCTTCAAATTTATCTATTTAATTGACGTTCCATGGTTTCCTTTATCTGGTGACCCTGGTCACCCCTCCCGTTTGTGTAACCCCCATCTTACTCCTTGTACTCCTCGTGCTTCTTGGCAAACATTTGGAACATCTTCAGCTGGTTCGGAGGAACCTGCTTCATCAGATCGGCCAGTTGGACAACCTGGCAGCTTGTCTTCTGGGCCCCACCATTACCCTTGATGCAGTTCACCAGTTTCTCCCACATCCTTCGACTTCCTCAGCTTTCTGGGTTGAATTTTTCGATATATGTATGTACAGGTGTTCACATTGGCCTCCAGTCTGTTCTATAACTTATACAAATGTGGGGGGTTGTGTGTGTGATGAAAACTGCCAAGGAGCCAACTGAGAGCCATTAAAAGTGAAAATTCCAAAAGGCTATAAAAAAAACAGGGGGGAAAGAGAAATCGAGATTTCAATTTATAGCCCGAAATTGCATATTCATGCAGTTTCAATTAAATCAGAGTCAGTCGCAGCGACAGCTAAGCAAGTGGGTTTGACTAACTGACAATAAAATCGAAAATTAATTCCGAGCCAGCAGGCTGCTCAAGGAAAGTTAAATGTAATTGCATGGAGGGGGGTTTTTGATGGTAAAATCAGGTGGGTAAACTGAGGGGTAAATGTAAAATCACACCCTTAGAAATGCGTGTGTGTTGGGATCCCAAAGTCTGAGAATGCTCCAAAGTGACAAACGCAATTTATAACGCAACGAAAATGGGCTAATGTCAATTCTCCAGGTAATTGTCGGCGCTCTCTCTCTCTCTGTTTCTCTAGAGAAATATGATGAGAGAGAGGCAGGACCAACCATCCCTTTTGAAATCCCAGGATATGTTTCTTGAAACGTTTTGGAAACCAAGCGAAACAAGCGCCTGCGCTCTGCAAATGCCTTGCTGTCATTTTGACAGTTGTGAAAACCCTCTCACCCCCGAAAAGGTCCTTTTGCCAAAGGACTCAAACAGCTGCCTCTCTCCCGCAGGACGAAACGAAATGGAAGCGAAACAGTGAGAGAGAGAGCGAGAGTTTGTCTGCTCCGTTTGTCAGCAAATTTCGAGCGTCTGTAAATTTTAAGGCCAATTTTTCTGTGTTTTTGCCTTTAAAAATATTCAAAACTCAAGTGAGACTTAATATTTATCCATCTAAATAGTGAGACATGGTTGTGATTACGTTTGAATCCCTTGATAAGCCCAAATAAACCCGGAATTAACTTATCTGTGTTCGTGTTCCTTTTCGCGTGTTTGTGTGTACCATACAAAAGTGTGTTTACATTTTTTCTATTCGTCCTAACCAAGAACTAAACAATAGAATACATGGTTTAACAACGATTTTCATGAGGATTGACAGAGTTATTTAATAAAGTAAGTTGGTTATGTGATTTAAGGTGGTACTTTGTTATTATATAGTTAAAAATATATCGAGAATCCTGCCTGTATGTGATTGTTTGGAAGTGTATGTATATGTACACAAACACATGTATGTACACAAGTATGGGGGAAAAGGACATACCTGTGCAAGCTGGGCCAAGGATTTCATGTGGGCTGTCCTGAATTTCCTGAAGAAAAGAAAATAAATACACAAAATCCCGAATTTTATAAGCAATAAAAACATTAAATGTAATACAGAATCAAAACAAATAAAAAGGTTTAAACGGCTGATACAATTAAAATGGAATATCATTCTTGTTTGAATTTTAAATGATTTAAAATTATTTTTACTTTAAGAATATAAATATAATTTCTAAAAGGTACTTTAAATTAATTACATACTTAGAAAAGCAGGTAAATTTTTTTTAAAATTTAAAAAGCAATATAAATAACTAAAATAAATATTCAAAATGATGATGATCTTAGAAATTTACCTGTTAGGCCATAAAATCCTAGCTTTAATCGAGTTCAAAACCCTTTAATCAAGCTCGAAGCCCATAAATCAAATCCCCAAAAAAGTAATCACATAAACAAAGTAAGGCCAAAATAATAGCCAGCCGCCCAGTGGTCATGGAAACATTCACCCACTTTTCGGCTCAAAATTATTTCAAAACTTAATGAAACTCATCAAAATTCCCTCGGACCGAAATGAAATTCTGCAAATGAACTAATTGACTCGAATGATACTTTACAACTTGGCCGGGGCTTAGTCCGGATCCCAACTCTTAACCCCACGAAGAAAATAGAGTTTTGCGGCAAGCGGCGAATAATGTGGAAAAATAAATTTCCAAAGCTCGCCGGCTGATGGCTTAGAATTTTAATGTAATTTATTTTTGGTAGTACCAAAAAGGGGAATGTGCAGAAGGCAGAAAACCAAACGGAGGAGACCAGAAACAAATAAAGTATGGACTAACATAAAAATTTATATGCAGCGTAATGGCAAAATATATATGTATATACAGGCTGCCATAGGCCATGTCGGTGCTTTGTTAAGCCCTTCTTCGGGGCTTTCCCCGCTCTTATCCCTTCTGCTGGGCAAACTTTTAAAGTGTGCAATTTAAATGAAAATTTCCCGAGCTGAGGCCCGCATTTTCCCCGTAGAGCGTGTCAAGCCACGCAGGCTGACTAGCAAGTAGTTACGTACACCCGAACACACCCAAAACTACTTATTTATGAAGGGGCTAGGGGTTAGGGGGACTAGGCACGGTGTAGGTTGGGTTAGGTTCGTTCCCCCACGCCCCTTTTCCAGTGTGCCAAGTGATTTTATGCTAATATTATGGGTCATTGGGATTTGCGCAGAGCAAAGTGCTTGTTAAACATTTCATTAGACTTAGTGTAAATACCCGCGGTTAACAGGACCTCGTAAAACCTTGCCAATCCGCCAGTGCCAAAACCACCACCCCCACCCCCCCAAAAAGAACCTCATACTCGACCCCCCTTTTGTTCAGCCCCTGTATGTGGGTGTGTGGTCGGTGGCCCAAAAGTTTCCTTTTGAAATTGAAAGTGTTGATGGGAGCCACTGAGCCGCGTCTTGGGTCATATGCCAGCATATGGTGCCTATTTACAGTCCGTTTCGGTAGTGAAATTCCGCTCGATTTAATCAATCATAGGGAGAATAATGTATTCCACCGTAAAATGGATAAATATAACTTTTTGGTATCCATATGGATAATAATAATCACACTAGGTTGGGGTTAATTTAAAAATAAATAATATTTAGATATATCGTTTTAGTTAGGTAAGCTATTTTAACATGATGAGTATCTTATTTATTAAGTAAACAATTTGTAAGCCTCGTGAATGCTTACCATTAAAGTTTTTAATATTCGAACTTATTCAACATTATTGAAAAAATTGTTTTATTCATATTATTTGAAGTATAAAGATATTAAATATATAATAATAAATATATTATTATTTAAAAGTGTATCATTATTTTACATCGCAACAGCTGTAAATGTAATTTAAATATTAGCAATATTTAAATTCAAAACAAGGATCTATAAAATATGTAAGCCTTGGACTTTTATTGGTCTTTTCATAGTATTCCCGCCAAATTTATGACCCGCACTGTACACCTAACCCTAGCCCGTCCACGACCCCTTGTGTATGCGTAATTATTCAGCAGCTGCTGTCAGTCTAAAATAAAAGTGAATTTCACCAACCAAATATTATACAAACTCAAAATGAGCGAAAAGCTGAAAGGTCCTTTGCAGAAGCCGCCCGAAAAATGACTTTCGTTTTAATGCCAAAATCATGTCAGACCCAGATGTGACCACATTACATATTGCACTACTTAGAATACATATATATTTTTGCCGTTGGCGTTGGCGTTCTTTATTGGATTCGTGTCCACATGCGGCTGACAGAATGAGTTTTTGATCAACTGGCGACGTCAGTCAAAATTTTTGCAATTAGTTATTGATGATTCCGGGGAATCTCGGAGCCAGAGCGTAGCCATGAATGAAATATGGGCATTGTGGCACTTTAAAGCGTTAAATGCTCCTTTTTGTTTGGCGCCGAGGCGGCTGTTGCCGGCGGCAATAATTGGAAAAATTTCCATTTGTCCTTTTTGCCCTTGTCCGTCCGTTGTCATGGCCAAACTGGACCAAGGATCAAGGATTCCTGGCCAGAAGCGGCGGACAAACGAGACCGTAGGCGCATTTGCCATCTGTCACTCTGGCACTCGTGATGAATGTGTTTGACGTGTGGCAGAGGGCACAGGACTCGGGGCACGCCCCCCAATCGAGGCCTTCGCCTTTGGCGGCGCCTTTCCGCAGTTTTCCACCCGTTTTCCGACCTCCAGAGCTCCAGACCCCCTCACTTTTCCATCGTCATCTCACTGCCACACCGCATGACGTTGCATACTTTGCGGCGCGAGCGCCAGTGAATAATGTGCGTCGGAACTGCCGCCTGTCGATGGTGGAAATCTTAATGGCAAATTGCGCAGATGTATCTATATACCTGCTATATGAGTAATTACACAGAGCGGAAATGCGAGAACTAAGCATTATACTCTTGCAGTTACCAAAGAATTTTTGTATCGTAGAGAATAAAGGGTTGTTCAATGAACAATGTCCATGTATTTCATTGGAGTTTTTCATCCAATTTAATAGCAGTTCCATAAATAACTAACCAATTGCCCCATTTATAAAAATATCATTAAATTTTAGTGTTTAACGACCGTTTTCTCAATCCTCTGTTAAAGTTATAGCCTGTTATTTGTCAGAAAAAGCTAACATAAAGTTAAATTCTTGGAAAAACATATTCAGTCAGTTTCGTTCGATGTTTCGACCAATTTAACTAGAGCATTGTCTCTCGTTAAGAGTTATCAATTAGTTAAAATCTAACAAGACATTGAGAAAATTCATTTTTGAAACAGAAATTTAACCTACTGACAAAACCCTTCATGACATTGAGATATCCACCCTTAAAATGTTAGATAAAGTTCTATAAAATTAATAGTTTAAAAATAACTTAACCCTAAACTTCCTATTTATCATGCAATACACTCAAAAAAGGTTGGCTTTCTCTAACTAACTTTATTTGACAGTCAACTGCACTCTACCTCATCAAAGCGATTCCTATTTCAAAGCTCATTATTAATTGATTATTATGTTTTTCCCAACCATTTCAGATCCAATTTGAAGACAGAACTCGACCAACTCGAAACAAAAGTGTTGCCACAATGAGCAGGGTACAATGGCTTCTGCTCGGCAGTTGCCTCATGCTAATTTCACAAATACAGGCAGTCACCGAGGAACTTTCACCAGGTGAGTTTTTCAACAAACAACAAAAAAAAGCAAGAATATTTCAATGTTTCCGTTTAACTGAGGGGCTGATTGAACCAGCCTTGCCGTCTGGGCCCAAGTTGAACAGTCTCTTGCATTATGCAAAAAGAAATTGCAGCACGAATGTTGCATGCAGATGAACAGTAGGTCAAAACAACAGACCCACTACTACATATATATTTACACTGTGAAAAATGGCAGATAATAGAAGGAATATGTTGGAATAGGATTTGGAATACGATAGAATGCGAGGGTAACATTGAATCCATATAACTGATTTTAAATTTAATTATTAACTTTCTCTAAGTATTAAAAAAATATTTTTCAAAATATTTAAGTTAATATTATAAAAAAGTCTTTTCTATGTGACTTAGGAAAGTCTGAACCTTTTAAAAAACAAAACCAGTTACGAGCTCAGATTTTTCGATCTGTAAATAAGAATGTTTCCACATAACTGATTTTATATATGAATATTTGCTTCCACTAAGTATAAAAAATTTTTTTTTTCGAAATGTTTATAACTAATATTATAAAAAAGTCTATTCTATGAATATTAGGAAAGTTGTGACCTTTTAAAAAAACAAAACCAGTTACGAATTCAGATATTTCGATCTATAAATCCAACTGCTTACTCCCCACTTTAATCCACATTTTCCCTCAGTGGACCTCCTTCATTCATTTGGTCCTACGATTCCTGTGTGTCGATCTATAATGCAAATTTATGCGCTCCTCAACTTGGGCAACTCAATCAGCGCACTAGTTGCTGGGATTATAAATAAACAATGGACAAGTCGGACGGCCCTTCGATGGAACTGCAAGTACACAAGTACGGTCTTCCCTGGCAGCATGAACATCAATTTTAATTATGCAAATGTCCGACTTTGACTTCGACTTGGCCAACCCAAGCCAAACCAACCCGAACCAACCCAAATCAGAGACAACCAATCCAATTGGCTTAGAGCTCATTATAACTGCATTAGCATTAGGCAAAAGTGTCAGTTGTTGTTGGCCAGCAACTCCATTATGAGTGGGAGTCCCTTCGAAATAACCAAAAAAAAAAAAAAACAAAAATAATAAACGAACGACAGAGAGAAATTTTCAATTTCCCCGTGGCCCAGTGGAAATCCTCCTGCAAATGATGATGAATGTGCCCTGGCTGTGACCCAAATAAATTTGTCAATTTATCATTTGCCTAAAATAAGATGACATTGGTCTGGCTCTGTCATTGGATTTATGTGCCCCAACCTCGCAAGAGTTTTCCAGGCAACAATTGTGTGTGGATCTAGATCCGAATCAGAATCAGAATCGGTATCTGGAGATGCAGATGAAGGCTTTCAAGTATTTGAAAATTTTCCTCACTCAGAGGGCTCCTTGCATCAACAATAACAGCCCAACTTGCCATGTATGTGAGTGGGGATAAGTGTCGGCTTATGCTTCTTGTTAAACAATAATAATTGCAAATCAAGTTAGGTTCCTTCTGGTCTGGCACTTGATATTTTGTGGTTTTTGGTTTTGATTTGAATGGAGCCAACTTGCTCTGAACCCAAAGCTAATCGAATCACAAGCACACACACGCGCACACACACTCCGAACTCTGAGCTCTGAACTTTCGCATTTTGTTTAGGTTTTCGGCAAGCACTTTTTGTCTTCGCCAGCAAAGGCTTAGAACTCTCCTTAACAAGCTGACAACTTGAAGTTCTACACCTTTGTCTTCGACTCACAACCAAAAAACCCACACACACTCCAAACACACAGAAAACTGAACAATGAAAGTTGCGTTAAAAGTTCGTAGGGCTCCTTTGGCTCGGAAGTTTTGCGGTTATCTATCAAATTAGTAAATAACTCACTTGACTGCATTAATATTACTTTGCCTGCCCAGCATTTGTGGAATTTTTTACTCCTTATTAATGATCTATTACAAAGCGAACCGCAACGAGCAAATACTTAAGATTATTTGCCTGCAAAAAGAGGGATGCACACAGCTCACAGCAACAGCAGAAACAACAGATGAAAATTAATGACTTTAAGAGCCAGTGGAGAGCCGAGCACTGCGGAAAAAAATTAGTCATCTGATATTACATAATTGATTAATGATTGTACAATGGTTATCCTGATAAAAAAAGCTACTAAATACAAAATTTCAATGAGCTGTGTTATGTGTATGCCATTATAATGGTTATGCCATCTTAATGGACTAGAAGAAAGGTCTGTAGGTTGGGCCAATTTTTTTTTTGTTCTCCCATTTCGTCATTAAGTGTTATAAGTCTATAGGTATAGATATCTTGATCTTTTATCTTAAAAATGGAAGCTTTACCAAATTTTCTGACTTTTGGAAGACCATAATTTTATTTTAAATACCAAAATAGTTTAGTTTGGAAAAGTTCACACTTTTTTTACCCCAAAAAAATACCAAACTTTTAAAAACTTTTTTTTTTATCTTTCAAGTCAAGTTTGGTTAGGTTTACATAAGAACAGTATTGGTTAAAGGTTTTTTAATACTTAAGATGTATGTTTAACGTACACAGTCAAAGTATGCTGATAAAAAGCGAGTTGTTTCAAAAAAAAATGCATAGAACTACTTAATTGCACAATGAAAAAAATCCTTTTTCTCAGTGTAAAAAAAGGGACAGAGTGTTTTGTACCAGTGGACAATGCAGCACTTGAACATCTCCCGATTGGGGAAGGAAGGGTACGCATCCCCCAGCCACTTCCACTTCCCTTATATTATTATTAATGAGCGACGCAAAAAAGGTGAGCGCGCACCTTTTTGCTGCGATGGGAAATTATAAAAGTCGGGGATAATGGAAAATGTTTCGGGATGATGGGGATGTTCGAGTGGAACGGTCATAGCAGACAGCTTATTATCATGGTGGCAATAATAAAAGGGAATTATTAATATGACAAAAGACAAATGACTGAAATCGAGTTTGAAATGACTCTGGAATGGTATGGTGGGTGGGATGGGTATGGTGTTGGGTGTTTTTGGGTTGGATGGTTTGGATGGCTTTTGGGGAGGGGAAGATGGGCCGAGCTGACAAACAAGTGCCAAGGGGGCCAACACACACACAGCCACACACGACAGGCCGCAAAGACAAACGAATGGGTCCCGGCCTTTGTGACTCTTCCTTGGCTCCTTTTGCCTCTGACCCTCGTGGCAAAATTGAAAATGTGGTCTCTACTTGTGGGTTGGGCGCTCTACAAAGGATATAACCCTCTGGAGCTGGATGACAAAAGGTCAAAAATACATTATGTGCTAATGCAAAGTCCATGTTAATAAATGTTGATTGAAATAATGATGATTAATATTTAGCATTTTGACATTATGGCTTGCGGCTTTCGCTGTCGCTGTCGCAAAAACACTTGGCCAACAATAGTTGGCCATTCTGAGGCTATTATCATTTATTTTGTGTGCTGTTTCGTTAGCAAATTGAAAAAATCCTTTTGTTCGCCGCTGCTCAAGTTGATTTATTGTCTGCACAATTATTCCCGGGAGGAAGTCTTCTATACACTTTCCACTTTTATTTTGCGACAACAATTTATAGCTGCAAATTCTTGGCCAGCAAGATTGAGAGGGTGAAATGTGAGGGGGCAAGGGGGTTCACCTGACATCCTTGTGCCGCTCACATGGTCGAATTTTTTTGCAATTTCATGTTTTATTTAGTGCATTTTCCACCGCCAACCCCCCGGTTACACCTTTACCCTTCCACCTGAGCCAATAATTCCCAGGCTATCCGCTCTTGCCACTTTTTTTTTGGCCCTATTGTGTGTGTACGCTGCATTGGCATTTTTCGATTATTGGTTTTCTTTCATTTGATTGCACATTTACACATTTTGTTGTTTGCTTTTTATTCGCCATCGGTCCGGCTTTTCCCACTTTTTGCACTAAGGTTTGCTTGCACCACAAAATTTCGAACGTGTCGGTACCCTGCCAATTTCGGGGTATATTTGTTGGATGATAATAAACTACCTAATCATTATAAGGGATTTTTATAAGGGATAATACACTGCGATCTATTAAATAAATTATTTCAATGACAGTGATTAATTTTAACAATATCCTTACAAAAAAGATAATAATTCTTTCACAATACGAATAAAAATCATAGTATTCATAAGGATATATAAAAAAAATCTTATAATATTTATTTGTAGTTTAGTTTCGAATAGTTTGCACATCTTTTGGTTTTAAATATACTCTTATTACTTCAAATCAACGCCCCACTATTTTATTTTTAGGAAATGTTTTCTAACAAGTTTGTTTATTTTTCTAACCCCATATTCGTAGCCAATATTTTTTCTAACTTTTTCCAAGTTTCCCAAGAATCTTCAAAATATAATCCATAAAGTCCTCCTAAACATGGTATTGAAGTTTTGATCAGCCAAAACTTTCTTGGCTTGTTTATCTTTTGTTTCGTTTTAACTTCTTTGGGTGTTCCTGCTGCTGGAAGCTGTGATTCTATTTGTTTTTGGCATTTTCTAGCCCACCTTTTTCCGAATTTTCCACCTTTTTTCCCCAGCTTTCTCCCACCTTTTTTTTCTGTTGGCTCTGCTGACGCTGTCAAGTGTTTTGTCGCTTGTCAACGATTTTTCGCCGAACTTCCGCAAAAGCCAAAAATGCTTGCCAAATCGTTCGCATCCGTGTATGTGTGTTTGGCAATTGCAATTTTGGATATTTATTGCAAAATGCAGTGACTGTAAAAATGGCAAAGGAGGAATGGGTGTGGGGTAAAACCCCAGTTTGGGGTAAACTGCCAACCCACAGAGCCCCAAACTCCGCCCTCTAATTGGGCACTTTGTAGCCCAACTCAGGACCTGATCCTGGCAAAATGCTACATGTTATTAAATTAACGGCAGACATACAGCGCTTTGCATATGAAAAGTGACAGTAAGTGCAGCAGTTTTCCACAGGAAAAACGAGAGCATGTTAGTCTGGCCCGGCCCACAGATGATGAAAATGGGTGGGTGGCTCCATAAACTTAAAAGCCTTGTCATGTTTGCTTAACATTCATTTTTACCCCGGCAAAGCCCATTTAATTGTGTTAGTGAGCGTTTTATTATGGCACGGAGTCCCTGGACCACCGTAACCCCTGACCTCCACCTCCCCCCTGGTTTTTCACAACCCCTCGTCGACTTTTCCGGTGCCCAAAGTCCTGTAAATTGTCGCTGGCATCTGTCCCGTGTAGGGAAATAAATTGAATGCGAAGCAAAGTGAAAATTTTTGCATAGAGCAAAGTGTTTCAGGAAAATTGCCCGAAAAAAAAAACGAAATATTAAGGCCCGCAAAAAACAAGAATTTAATGAGTCATTTGAGCGAAGCCCGGCGGCCAGAAATTTCCGGTGGAAACGAGCGAGTGAAAACTTTTTCCCAGCTTCTCGGAGCCTCAGGCTTTTAGCCTCGCACTTCAAAGCGAATCCTGGCTGGATTTCAATTTGAACTTTGAAAATGCTCGGGGCCGGGCCGAAATAATAATTATTTTGATTTTGGTTATTTCCCAATGCCATGAGTTCATAATTATGCATAGTTGGTAATGAGCGACTATATGCATTGTTCACAATAAAATCAGACAAAAGAACTTTAAAATCGATTTTATAAGTACAATCTTTAAACTAAAGTAAATACCTTATCTACCAATCATTTTTACCCTCAAAAACCTTAAGAAACTGAAATTTTCCCAATTAGGAAATGCCCAAAAATGGAATTCCTCTTTCCCAACACCATGTTCTATTGAGCATCCCAAAACTTAAACAGAATTGTGCTCTTTCCCCCCCGAAAATGTTCTGCACTGGTAACAAATACTCCAAATAAACAAAAGCTGGAGAAAGCCACTCGGGAGGGGGAAAAGTGGATGGGGGCACAGGGACACAGACAGTTTGATGGAAATTGTTAGGCAAGAACAGGCCAACAACAATGGAAAATACAAAATACTTTTGGGAATCAACACCAAAGCAAACAACACACAGATACGGCCGACAAGTGCATATGTCTTTTCGTTTGAGAGACATCTGAAAAAGGGAAGAAGTACGTACCATAGCTTTGCAAAATTAGAGGAGCACTGAGAGCGAAGGCAAATGAGCCAGAGACACGTAGAGGATATAGCATATAGGATATAGATGGGGTACAAAAGGATACTTGGGGTGTGGGGGTGGCAGCTGGGTGGCATAGACACAGTTACTTAGCACGTCAATTGCATGTGGCATGTGGATATGCGCTCCCGAGTGGCCTTGCCTGCCGGAAAAGGAAAAGGAAAAGCCAAAAACCCGGACTCGAACTTCAACTTGAAGCCTGGCACTCGTGCACAGAGAATAATAACACAATGGAGATAGCTCTATACCAAAATTTGTATTATTTGTACTTGTAATTACCACAATTTTAAATTAAAAGTAAAACCAAATGGTAATTAAATTACCAATGAGGCTTATATTAAATTCAAGATCTTGTATTTATGGAGATATCTCTATACCAAAATTTGTATTATTTGTACTTGTAATTACCACAATTTCGAATCATTAGTAAAACCAAATGGTAACTAAAATAGCAATGAGGTTTATATTAAATTTAGGTTTGTGCATCGTAATATTATACACTTAGCAAAGAAAATAAGTCAATAGTTTTTGAAATTATAATGTATTAATAACATATTTTTCAATATTAATGATAATATAATATATACAATATTGCTTTAGGTATATTTGTTAACGTTACTATAAATAACATTATATCCATAAGACTATGTTAATCTATATTACCAAGATAGAACAAAATAGATCTTTTAACAATGTATCAGATAGGAATCAGATGTTTAGAATAATATAATCCGATGTCTAGCTAATAATATAATCAATATATTTGTTTCTGTGTGTTTCTGGAAGCTGGAATTATTTGAAAAATGTACAGCACACTGCCAAACAAGTAAAGAAACAGACGTTGTCCATATACATACGTACTATATATGCGAATGCAATGAGCCATAAAAAAGCTCCTGGCAAACGGCAGCTCAAGTGGCCAATTGGACCAAGTGTGTCCTTCCCAGGGAGTTGAGTTGAGTTCCCCCTTTCGGTTCTGGCCTTACCTGTAGCTACCTTTACCCACCTTTTGTGTGCTGTTCGGCAATCAGGCGATGTTAGCTGTAAATTGATAATACTTAACGTGCAGCACACATTTCCTCACCCACCTCTCCGAACCTTTTACCCCCCTCTACTTGCTTATTTGCACTTGACTTTGCAGTACCAAGAAGTAGTGTCAAGCAGGGCATCCACTTCGAGCACGCAACATCGTTTAAAATTGCACTTCCAACGCAATATGATCTTAAGTGTCCAATGAATTATATGACTTTTAGGAGTGTTTAACTGAAACTATTACCAGAGATATGATTAGCAGCGACTCGCTTTTGATTCTAGGTATTACACTTTCTGGGATAAGACATGAATTTAATATCTTTGAGTAAAGATTACGATGATTACCTACCTTATGAGATTATAACTATCTTCCAAAACCTACCTTCCATTCCATTTATACAATTTGGCAAAATTAATTGAATATAGCCAAATTCATTTTAGTGGTATATAAGAGAACTGGGCTAAATTAAGTATAAAATCATTTTCTTTGAGTAAAGATTAGGATTATTATTAACATTCACTTTAAAAATATATTTATAAGAATATAGCTACCTACCATAACATATACTGTGCAATTCAGCAAATCATTTTTTTAAGAATTTCGCCAAGGATTAGCTTAAGTTTTTCCCATAAATCTTTTCATGCGTCATAAAAGAAATTCATTATAATCAATACCATAACATTTTATTAGTAAGATCTTTAAATTGTAATGATATATCATTAATTTATTTGAAAATTGCGTTGTTAAGTATCCTTGTTTCAGTACCAGATGTAGCAATTAAAATAATATATGTTCCTCATTAAATCTCTAGAGCGCATATAAATTTGTTTTTTGAAAGATCTTTAATTTTATAATGATATATCATTAAGTTATTATAACATTAATACATATATTTCGACCAAAGGATGAGATGTAGAATCATTCATTTTGAAATCAAAAAGCCTTGGGTTAAACACTGAGTCTGCACTTGTGGCTGAGAATGCGTTTCTTGTTTTTGCCAGCCAAAGAGGCAGCTTCACATCGAACCAATTTTAATGCGCTTAATTCGGAACAAAAGAGCCAACTGCTGCAAGTTAGTAAGCCTACCTACTTAATGGCAACAAAGGAGCAATCCTTTGTTTGTTCAAAGGCGCAATCAGACTGGGGAAAAGGGGGCGTGGCAGCAGTCAGTCTGACGGTAACAATAACAGTCGCCGAAGGAACTCCTCGGAGTCTGAATCAGAATCGGTTTGTTTGTACTTAGTATTTGTGTTTGTGCAATTAATAATGCCTGAGAGTCTGAAAGGAATCGTCGACCCCCGCCCCTTTATAAAGTATGCAAAGTCATTTCATAATTTTCCGAGTTTTTCCTTTAATGAGGTGGGGGAAATGCGGCAGACAATGGTCAGTTATCTCGTTGAGAGCATCTCAAATATGCAAAACTAAATTCAATTCTTGGCTAATACAAATATGCATCTCGTAGCTGGAAATGTTTAACTTTTGCTCTAATCTGACATAATGAAAATGAAGTGGGTGGGGGATTTGAAACAGGAGAAGACTAGTCAGAAATGGCAGATTCATCTCAATCAATTAGGGATCGGGCTGGGGTGTGTTGCACAAAAGAAAATTGAGCATAAATTTGCATAAAATAAAATCTACATAAAATAATGCAATCAAAAAATGGGTAGAAATATTGTTTTTAGAAAATAAAATTATTTTAAAAATATTTTTGTGCATTAAAAGTAGGTCCCTGAACTGATTTCCATGCCATCAATTTTCCCTCAGTGCACACAAAATGTAATAAACTTAAGTATGCATGCTGGAATACGTATTCCGAATATATTTGCATAAATGCAACTACTGCACATGCAAGCCAGGCAAACGTCAACAACAATGGCTCAGCGGAAACAGGAAATGCAAATGTCTCACAAGGGCGGAAATCTATTTCAATAAACTTGCGACATTGATAAATTATTAATCCGACATTTTCCGAGTTGTTGCTATGTTTCGGCTATTGCTCCGGCAGATGCAACTTTTGAAATTCAATTATCCAGATCCTGACAAGCACATTTGCCCAGCTTTTTCCTGAGGTCAGCCTAAGAGACAGACGGAGAAAACCCAAAAAAAAAAAGCAGAAAGCCCCCAATGACAAACGAGTGGCAATCGGAAAAATGTTGCCATAACTGGGGAATCATACATCTGTGTGCCATCGACAGGGCTTTGTGATGTTTCCGCCTGACAGCTGGAATTAAAATTTCCCCTCATCGAGCCGATTTATGCCTGCAGAGCCTTTGAGAGGAGGCGAGAATCTGCTCCTGCCGAATCAAAAGCCGGTTTCCCCAACCAAAAGTCTGTTAATTGTTGTGTGGTTCTGCACCTGATGTCGCAAAAGAGTCGAAAGGGCGGTGGCAATTTCTGGGCCAAAAGAGTTGACAGCGAGTGCGTTGCGGTGCTGGGGAAAACTTCGAGCCGGATTTTCCCAGACTTTGCTGACATGCGGCTGCAAGCTGCGGCTTCTGACCCATCAGAAAACCCAGCTTTGCTGCGGTCTCACCGTAGCTAAGCGATAAAATTATCCACCTTTTTTAAACATTTACCCTGGCAAATGGCGAGTGACAGCGCTGGGCACTTGGAGAAATTGAAATACGAAATAAAAAAGAAGAAAAATAATATATATCAGTAAACTATTATAAGATAATAATAAAATAAATAATATAAACATTTAAAAAAATGAATAATTTTGTATAGGTTTTTATTGAATATGGTTAACTATTGTTAAATCCCTTACACTTTGCCATTTATTGAGGGAAAATGCTAATGGATATGGATATGGATAGATATTGGAAAGTACAATTTATTTAAAAAGTATACTAGTTAGTAGGCTTAATAAGAAAATTAAAAAGTATCTATATAAAGTAAAATAGAAAGATAAGAAATGGAAGATATTTTTTAAAGATTGTTGTTTGAAGCAAAGACCAAAAATAATAAATTTTTAAAGGTCCTATCACTATAAATATGAAGCAGAATAGTTCGAATTTTTATGAAAACGGAAAAGGGTTTATTTGGATGGACTTAAATGATAAAAAAAAACAAACAATGCTTTTATAATAAGGCCCATTAATATCAGATACTTAAAGACTTTTATATTTCTCCCAAAACTATCAGTTATTTATGATTACGTTTTAGTTGCTTGCGAATTATTATAATCGAAATACGATAATTTTGGAAAATAATTTTTTTGAGTTTGATATTTCATTTCTTACCCTTTTTAGCTGTTTTTTTAGGGTGTACCTGGTACAGGAGCGGGTCAAAGTGTAGGTGTGGCCACACTTTAAAATGCTTAATTTCGTCCCCAGTTTGGCAAGCACTTCTTCTAGTCTGTTGCACGCGTTCAAAAGGTTTCTGCTGCGAGCGCCGGCCGCTTTGTTTTCCCCAATTCAAAATGCAACGAATTCTGCAACGTCTGCTGCATTCGCAGTCGCATTCGCATTCGCATTTGCATTTCGCAGTCGCATTGAGTGACACAATATAAATCCGAAAGTAGTTGAACCCCGTCTCGCTGGCGTCCGAAATGCTTTTTTAATTATGCACATGGAAGGGAGACAGAACAAAAAAAGCGGAGGAGGAAGAACTGCCGGCAAGTTTTGTTTGCCGACGAGTTAGACTTTGAAGCTGCCAAGCCAACTTCCTGACTAGTCTGAAGTCTGTCTCTGGTTCCCGTCCACCATCCCCATCTTACAACCTATCCCCCAACCACCATCCCCTATTTCTCTGGTTTTTCCCCGGCTAGACAAGATTTGTTTATCTGGCTGCTTCGCCGCTTGTTTCGCAACTCTTGTTGTTATCACTCCGTAGCTGCAGTTCGCCGCAATCTGTCCGCTGGATGTGACACTAATCCCGAACACGCAACATCCAGCTGACTTAGGCGACATGCACTTCCCACCTATATGATCTGATCTCATGGATCTGCCTTAGAGGTAAGCCGTTCTAATAACTGTGGCAGATTATTTTACCTGGGAACACTCTGAGTTAAAAGAAACTAAGAAATAACCTTATCGGCCGGTTCTTTACATTTTGGAAGGTCTTAATAAATCGTATATCTATTTATGTATTTCTACCATACCTTTCACTAAATACCAAAAATATTTATAAAGATCCTTAGACATTGAACCTATGGTATAATCACTCTGATCTACAACAAATTTTTAAGAAACTAAACCTTCTTTTTTATTATATTTTTAAGATCCCTAAGAATGGCATCATTTTATAAAAAATAAAAATACTAAGATATGGAGATCATCGAAAAGATACTATCAAAAATACTGTAAAAAATATTTAGATATTTTAGCCATGCTATGCCTTCTTGCTTTCTAATTACGGCAAACCTAAAAGGTTTTATTGATTTATTCATTTAATATTTACATTTTATATTTATTTTAATTTTAACTTAATTTATTAATAATTTATTTAATATTTAATTTTACAAATAAAACAGTATTGTTATACTATCATTTGATTAATCAAACCAAAAACAGTTAAGGATAATGAGATAGATAGATAATATTTACAGGCTGTTGGAATAGAAAAGTACTGGCAAAACGAGGACCTTGCCCCCTATAGTTAAGCTGACGTCATCAAGTATGCAATACAAATACATGCAATTATGTTTTGTGTGCGATAACTTGTCATTATGCAAAATATGCTGCATTATTTATGGCATAAACACGGGCGCTGACATTGCATGTCAGGTCAGAGTTGAATCCCGCGAAAAGGCAAAAACTGCAACTTGGGCTCGTGGAAAAGAGTGGGAAAACACCCGGGGAGTGAGTTGCAGTAAACAAACGAGTGCAGGAAAGGCACAACAATGTGCAACACAATTGCTGCCGCACTTAAAATTAATTGAACTTGAAACAAGTGCAGCCGCAGCCGCAGCGCCAACTCATGAGAAATTCTGTGGTCGAGCCAAAAGGCAAAAACTTTTAGCCCAAACCCATACACACACACACTCCTCACACTCCCAGAAAGCTTTCATTAGTTCTGGCCGGCCAAGTTTTCGTCGTAGCTTACTTTTTCTGGTCAAGTTCCAACGGCAAACTTAATATTTAGTGCCATTTGCTTGCTCTGACAGTTTCCAGAAGTCAAATCGTTCTTGTTCTTGTTGGCCGCTGATGCTACTGCTTTTGCACAGTCAAAACTTTGTAGCAGGAACCAGATTAAAAAAATATATACTTATTCAAATCTTTTGGATATATAGTATGTTTCACAAGACAGGTGACTGTCAATGTATATGAAAAGTTGCTAATTTATAAAGGTATCTTTAAAATTGTTGTTAAATAAACCAATTTCTTATCACAGTTTTATCAATTAATTCAAAACATATAAAACAAATACAGATATAAATAATCCATAATTTTATTATTATATAATTGAAAGTATTTCAGGCAATCCTGTTATATTTTCGTCTTTATAGAAACGGAACAAACGATAAAAGAATTAGTAAATAAATGGTCTTTCTTTCATAGTATCCACGTTATAGTAGTAAAATAATAATATTGTTATTATTATCATTAAGACAAAAATAAAACGAAGACTTATGAATATAACTATACCAATAAAAAGCGAAGAATTACTTTAGATGTCTTTAAAAAACAAGGGCTATTTCATGGACTAAACGTTCTAGATAAAATAATAATAAAGAACAAAAAGTCTACCATAGGCTGGTCCCACCGTAGTTGTTGTTGTTTTTCTTGTCGGTCAGTCCAGCTTTTCTTTTTCATTTCTTTTTGCTTTTTGGCCTTCTGTGCGAACAAGTTGGTAGGAAGAAAGTGCATTGAAATCTTTGTAAGTAACTTGAGTAAGCCAACTTGGGGCAACAACAACAAAACAACAAAGGACAGGCAGCAGGACAACAAATAACAAAACAGGACATCCACAACAAATGGTTTTTATCGCTTTTCCAAACTGTGTGTGTGTGTGTGTGAGTGTGTTTGTGGTGTAGTTCCCTGCTGGTTATTTGGCCAACTTTTTATATAATGCACGTAAAGTTGCTGGCCGCTGACAAGTTGAGCGACCAACAACAATGTTTGGCGAGACAAGTTTCCATGTTTTATTTGGCATAATCAAAATGCTATTTAAGCACTCTCCCACGCTGTCAACCCTCAGTTTATTTCGCACCCTCGGGGTAAAAGTATAAAGCAATAAAGTGCAACCACAAATTCGGTCAAATGAATAGCTCAAAGGATCCCGGTGATAACGAATTGTTGGTTAACTTTTTTACATAATTGTAAAATGATCCCTCTTTTTTTTTGTTCAGTGCTCGAAATGATTCAATAATTCCCCTAATTTCAAAAATGTTTATCTTTCATTTTATTTCGAACTTTTAACGTTTATAAAACTATAAATATTTGTTTAAAAATGTATTTTCCTGTATGGCGGGACTCTTAATAAAATGATATAATAAATGAAATATTTTAATCAACATACCATTTTATGGTAGTTTTACAACTAAATAGTAACCAAAGCACCACAAAGCACACGAAACTATTTTAAACAGTTCCGTATTAGTCAATTTTACCATGGTAAACGTGCTATGTCACATAATTAACCAGAATTATAATACCCTTAAAAACTTGTCTATTTTAACTTTACATAGTTTGAAAAAATGCAAAAATAGGATATATTTATTTAAAAATGAAAGTTTTTAATTGGAATAAACATAAAGCAATGTTGTATGAATAGGATCAACGAATTCTTTGTACTTGAGTTAAGCCTAGTAAAAGTTCTTTCAAATTTAAAATTAAGTGTACTCACTGAATACTAGTCAGGGTCGAATCTGAAAGAATATTTTTGGAAGAAAACTTTTGGATTTGGATAAATATTTTATAGTTTGAGAGAAATATCCCCATCAATGTGATCCTTCGATTTTGAAATACCAAATATTAAACTGACCGTACGCCCCCAAAATAAGGAGAGCGAGAAAAACTAAACACAACTCCCCATCCCCTAGTAAGTTAGAGCGGGACGGACTCTGTGTGTGTTTGGGGGTAACGTGTGTGAGCGCTGTGCCTTTGTTTGTGTACGTGTTGGGGCATACGCGCTGTGCAAAGTGCGCTAAATTAAGCTGTCATTAAGGACTTAATTAAAGTCCTTTGTCGAAAGTTGACATTGTGTGAAAGAAACGTTTGCGAAAACAAATGACAATGGCGACGTTGTCGCTGCTGCACTTGAAAGGCTATCCCCCGAAAAAAGAAAAACCCAAAAATGGCACCCAACATCAAAGCAACTACAAAGGCAGCAACAACAATCGGGGATAGAAAGAGAAAGGACGAGGGGGGACACATAGAATGGGATAGAGTGGGTAAACATGTGTCAAAAATTTTCAACAGTATCATGATGCAAGTGCCTTTGGGGGGCTGAGTGGTTGTGCGAGGGGGACGACTAGTGTGGTGGTTCTGCGAAAACTCATTAGCAGGCAAACAGAGAGAAGAGGCCAACGAGACAATGGCAGCCAGGGGCGTACGCAGGATATGCTAAAGGGTTTAAATAGGGAACTTTTATATGATTTAATTGACTTATAAACAAAATTATAATTGTAAAATTTTACCATATATGAAATAATAATAAGCTACTACTTGGCTTTTAAAATAGAGTGGGTTTCAAATATTGACAAAGTTGGTAATGGGCTTACGGGTCGTATAAGTAATTTCTTACTGAAATACTAAATACTGTTTCAGACTTTGAGAGCCAGATTATCATATGTAAACGTATAAAACTTCGATCTAATATAATAAATGTATATAATAAGTTCACTAAAAGAAATGAAATAGAATAAAATATATATCGGCATATTGTATTTTAAATTTTGAATTACAAAAATCTTTAAATTAAATTAAAAAATAATAATAAAATAATAATAAGTCAAAGTCAAGTCCCAAAACCATTGTAAAGGAAAATAGTTTAACTATCTGAACCCCCTTCGTACGCCACTGTTGGAAGCACAGGTTGCACCCATACACAATTGCAAATATCAAGTAGAGACGAAAACATAACCGACTTGCTTTTTAATTAAATATTTTGCCGAGCAGACACTCAAATGCCAGAGACACTACCAAACTGTGTTTAATTGCCGCTCGAGGCTGCTAAATGCAAGAGTTCGTCTGCATACCTACCTGGCTCTATGGAGCTGCCATCCATCTACCGTTTTGTTTGTCTGGCTTAGCAAATGTTTGCTTATTGCCAAAATTGTCGTTGTCCTTGCTAAAAATCACTTTGCCGCTTCCGCACGGTAAAATACGAAAATTGAAATCCGCCATTTTGCAAGAGGATGTTTGCGGGAAGGAGCAAAGATGATTTAGACAACTAAAAACGTCGAGCGTTCCCCAGAATATTAAAAATATTTTATATCTGAAGTTGAAACCACTTCATGAGCTGTTTTTAGTCGTGTTTATAATTGGAATAACGCCAATGTTTTTCAATCTTTTCGGGTCGAAAGAAATTTTAGATGTATTCTTAAAATAAACTGACAAAAATTATGCTAATCAGCACATTTAGGTTTCTCACAAGGAAAGGTTTAGATATAATTATTTTTATTACCTTTACTTTAATTAATGAAAACCGACCATCAATTCAAATTCAATGAAATTGCAATTAATATTTTACAATTACAATTAAAATATTATTCATATTTTAGCTGTTAAAATTAAAATAATAAGCTAAATGCTTTTTAAGCTAACACGGTAGAAACATAGATTCAAAACTTATCAATTAAATCAGAAAAACATTTTAGATTTACAAGGATCAAGATTTCTGTGACTTAAAAATATAATTACATTTTACAAATAGTCCTTTCCTTTTTTCTTTTTTTTTTTTGTAAAAGTGTATATTTATTCAAAATTAACGGGTATACTGCTACCTATGTGGCAGCTTGAGCAGGTTGTAAATATAGGGGATAACAAAGTGTTGGTATATAAGTTTATACATTATTTCATTTCATTTGCAATTTTGACTTCAGACTTCGAGGGTATTAAATGTATCTTAATGGAAGGTCATGTGGGTGGTATCTTTTCAGTTTTATTCTTGTTGGTCTCCGAATTAGCCTCTTCGCCAAAGAGTTAGGATGAGAGCCAAGGCGTCTGAAGTAGTTTTCAACATACATACGACAAACATCGCCTATCTTTGGGATTTTGAGATCTCTTTCAATATCTCTGGTTCTCATGAACCAGGGGGCATTACAAATCGATCTTATAATCTTGCTTTGCGCTACTCGTATTTTGTTTAAGTTCGATTTAGACGCAATGCCGTAGACTTGTAACGCATATTTCCAGATTGGACTGAGAATCGATTTATAAATTCGAACTTTGTTGGACGAAGAGTGCTTATTTCTTGACGAAAGAAGCCAGGACATACTTGCTGCCTTTGAAAGCACTGACTGCTTGACCATTGTTGTGTGCCTCTGGAAAGTTAGTCCTCTATCCAAAATCACACCAAGGTACTTGTAGTAGGACTCGTGACGAAGTACAGAACCGAGCATGGAAATGCCTGGGCAGTTCTTTGGCCTTGTGGAGAATGTGACACAAGCACATTTGCTGCAGTTTATGCCTATATTCCATTCTGTTGTCCATTTTTCAAAACGTGATACGTACTCCTGCAGGCCCAAGGTTGCAATGTCTATGCTTGGACTTCTGACCATAACCGCTGTGTCGTCGGCGTATGTTGCGATGAGCATGTCATCATCGTCAACTTCGGTACAACTCCAGGAATCTAGCATATCTGACGTATACAGTGAGTAAAGTGTCGGGCCTAGTACACTACACCACAGGCTGAGATTGGACGTTTTGACGACTTTTCGCCATCGACAACAACACTAAATTTCCTTTCCGATAGGAAGCACTGAATGAGGAGGAAAAGCTGCGGCGTTAGTAGGATCTTTAGCTTGCTTAGGAGGCCGTCGTGCCATACCCTATCAAAGGCTTGTTGAATATCCATAAACACAACTACTGTGTACATCTTGCTTTCCATAGCTTCCAGAGAAAAATTCCATCATTTTGCCCAATGCAGGTAAGAGACTTATTGGCCTGTATGCATCAACTTCGGTGGGTTGCTTTCCAGGCTTTCCAAATAGTCCTTTCCTAAAATATATTTCTAAAATGTACATATCAAAACTAAAAGATTTTTAGTTTTTGTATTGCACCCCAAGTTAAATTATTGGTTTGTGGACGCTAGTAATAAAACAAAACGTTCCGAATAAAATACCCAATAAAAAAAACCATTTTAAAACAATATAATAATGATAAAGTCGTTACATTTTGAAAAAGAAAAATCCCCGAAATATACACATTTCCGATAAACGCGATAGATCGCCACTGTTGGTATATACCGCAACCTGCCAGCGATATTTGCCCGATAAAAACGCCTTAGTTTATTTCTCACAAGTGCGTTGTCGCGGTGATCGTGCGTTGTTGTTTTCATTTTCTTGTTGTTCTTTTGTATTTCGTTCGCATCTTGCATCTCCCTTTTTTACTGACACTTACGCTGAGGCTATCTCCCTTTTTCACTGACACTTACGTTGGCTTACGTTTTGCTGACACTTACGTTCGCATCTTGCATCTCCCTTTTTCACTGACACTTACGCTGAGGCTATCCCTTTTTTACTGACACTTACGTTTGCCGACACTTACGTTACTCTCATTCGAAACATTCGAACCATTCATTTCGAAAATTGTGGTCGATCGTGCGATGTTGTTTTCATTTTCCACTTGTCGGTTTCTGTTGTATTTCGTGTTTCCGCTGCGGTTCTGAAAGCACTTTCCGAGTGTTAATTTCAGCGGGCGGTACCTAATTGGCAGTGGTAAATCACCGGAAATGCATTTAGCTTAAGCTTAAGCCATTGGCGTGCATCAGTTCATTCAATTCGGAGTTCGATTTTCGAAATTCCAATAGCCCAAAACTCCCAACAACAACTCAAGTGTGTATCTCTATTTGTGTATGTGTGAGTGTTTGTTTGTGTGGCAGTTAAAGGCAGAGTTAAAATTGAAACCAAGGAAATATTTGCAGATAATCGTTTATTTATTGAGGCAGTGCCTCTTTAATTGTTTAAACTTTAAAAACCGTGTTTGTTTACCCGCTTTTTTTTTATCTCCCTGGAGAGCTGAGGAATTTCTGCTGTCGCCCCGTTTTTCTTTTGTTTTCCCGATATAGCATATTATAATAAACCAGAACCTGTTTCCAGTTCCTTTTGCCTTTATCTTTATATCTTTAATCGCACATGCTTGGCGAGTGCTAAATGCGTTGAAATCGAATCGAAAACCGAATTGAACACACGACTGTGTAAAATGCATTACGCCTTTATGCGCCTGCAACGCATACATAATTAATCCGAAACGCAATTGGCACTACGAATCGGGGGTTCCAAAAAAAAAGGAAGAAAAAACGGGGGGCGCTATAAATCGCCCGAGGGAAGAAGTTTATTTTAAAATCCATTTGCCAGTGAAATCAATTCCATTGCAATTGCCGCAAAAGTGTGTAAAAATAATACAAGTTAAATGTGTTAACAGTTATTCGTGGGAAAAAAAGACGCCGGTTTTTCCTCGCACATCGGTAAAATCAACAAGCAATCTCCCTGTCTCTCTCTTTCGCACCGTAATCCAATTGAGGTTTGAGGGTCGCTTTCGCCCCCCACCCTCTATCTACCTCGCCCGCTCGCACCGCCCCCGCAATGCCGTTACTCCAGCTATCGCCTCTCATCGCACTCCTGCTACTGCTGTCCTGCAGTGTGAGCGAGACGGCTGCGGACTACGAAAACACCTGGAACTTCTACTATGAGCGTCCTTGTTGCACTGGAAACGATCAGGGCAACAACAACTACGGGAAGCACGGCGCAGGTAAATAGCCAAATAACTAACGGGGAAAAAAGGGAGAGCAAGGGATTAAAAGGTATTTGTTAAATAAATTTAAATTCCGTGTACACCCGCTTTTTATTGGGTGTTCCGGAGGGTACTTTAATTTCCAACCATAACTATTGATAGTTCCCAGCACTTTCGATTCCGTAGCTATGATATACTTACTCTTAAAATTATAATATATCTTTGCAAAAAGCCTATTTTAAAATCTCCAAAAATTAGTCCCACTCCAAAATTCCTTAATTACAAATAATATTTTCTAAACATTATTATATTAAGCCTGACTTAGGGTTCCCTAAAGATCTCAATTGTTTTCCAAATCTTTGTCAACAAATTCTATTCTAAAATCTCCAGAAATTAATCCTACTCCAAAATTCCTTAAAAAATTATTTTATTTTATTTTTAATTACAAATAATATTTTTTAAAAACTTTCTAAACATTTTTATATTAAGCCAAACTTAAGGTTCCCTAAAGTTCTCAATTGTTTTCAAAATCTTAGTCAACATAGCTCGTACTTAGGTATTTAAGCTTAACCATAACATTTCATTTAATTTCCTTAAATTCAGAAATAGTTTCTATGGAAACATCAGTTAAAGGTACTTCAAAACATTAAAAATCCTGAACACTATTTGCAGAATTAAAGTGCTGTTATTAGTATTACTGCTTATAAGATTTTGAAATTGGGCTCTTTTTCTTTTTTGGTGATAATAAAATCGTTTTATGTTCCAACTCATTTTGTTAGTAATACCATCACAAAAAATACCAAATTTATTATAATCTACAAAATCCTCTCTACAGGGTACTTTAAGCTTCGATTTACGCGAACATCCCAGCTCTTCCGTTTTTTAACAGTTGCCAATATTATTTTTCAATCTTTCAGGCAACAACAAATTTGTAATTTATTTCCCATAATATTCGCACATGTTCTTTGTGCCTTTATTATTTATCTCGTTTGGTTCGATTTCAATTGCACCTATTTTTTTTTGTGTCGTTTGGGCCATTTTCCATTTCTGGCCCGAAGCATTGTTATTGTTGTTGTTATTTATAATTTGCATATTAATGCGTGGCATTCATAGTGAATATTGCTGGGCCGTCCAATTGTGAATTGTTGCTATTCATATGCATATTTCATGTTTAAACAAATACCAATAATGTAATCATATTTTAACCATATGCAGTCCCCATAATCCACAGAGATAAATCCTGAATGATATATAATTGACTGGGTCCCCTTAATGCCACCCGCCCCCGAAAATAATGTGAATACTTTACCATTTAAATGCGAAATCAAAGTCGATGTCCCAGTGGCTTTTTTCCCAGGCCTTGTTCTTTTCGAAGTTTTGACCAGTTTTATTGAGTCATTAAGGCAGAAAAGTAATTTAAAATTCAACTATGTTGAGGTCAGAAACAGGTTTTTCAGTTTCTTACAACCGAAGCATGTTTGATTTTGCCTAATAATTTTGGGCAGCATTAATTTATCATCTTGTGGTTGATTGAAAAGTTCCCCAGAGTTCAATGAATGCGGTGGAAGAACAGCAAAAAGCCATCAAGACGAGAACGTAGAGAATGTTGTATAAAAAATTTAAATCTCATTTGGCCAGGCTGGCGAACAGCAACAAGAACTTCGGGTCAAGACCAGTAAACATTTTCTAATAGTACACGTTCCAGAATGCCGGTCATGTACCCCCTTCCTTGTCTCCCTATATCTTTAACTATAAGCTATAAGTGCAGCATAAAACTCCACGTGCCGACAACAACTTTTGGTCCTTGCCGCATGTTGCGCTGTAAACTCAATAGCTAAGCACTTGCCTTTAAGGAAAACGTGAGGCGATTAGGGAATCGTTTAAGCTGTTTGCGCATACTTTTCCGGGAGTTATATAGCATATATATATGGAGAAAAATCCATACCATAGTGCTGCTAAGGACACTGCACCAGATGCACTATATAAACCGATCGCCAGGCCATAAATTAAAACACTTAAACCACAAAAGCCACCGAACTGAATAACAACAAACCTCTAAAATGTCAACTATAAATTCCCCCGTTGATGCGGAATATTTATTACATGTTTTCTTTTTTCCACGTCTGTAAATGAAAAAGCACTATTTTTATTGATTTAAATTAAATTAACTGCACTTTATTTTCGGGGAATACTAAATTTATGTCTCTCTATGGTATTTCTCATAGCCAAAGCCTCGCCCTACCATTTTCACCACCGCCACCACTTCAATCGGTTGACTCAGCGGTTTGACAGATGTTTCTTCCACTCGTTTCCCCAAATTCTATTTTTGTATCGGCTTTGTGTCTGCCAGACTGCTCTTCCCATTACTTTGTCTTCTGCGGCCTCTCACAAAAGATACAAAGTTGGCCTGCTGCTTGACATGAGGTGTAATGACTTCATTATAGAGACCAAACCAGTGATTATCGACTCATTTCAGAGGCAGGTAGCTAAGGTTGAGCCTTGAAACTGCAGGTCTTTTATAAAAAAACTACAGGCGTCCTCAAAAGTGGTTCAAAATATGAACTCTGCTGTTAGTATTCACACATCCTATCATATGCTAGTTAATGGTATATAATACCATATTATAATACTAGCTAATGCTAGTTAATCTTATTTAAAACGATATAATATTACTATTTACAAATAAAATCTTTTAACTTTTTTAGAAAGCACTTCTGCTGAAAACTATAATCAAATATTTCTTTTAGTGGATCTTATTGAGTAAGAAATATTTATGTTCTGAACTTCCTCAAAAAAGGTGGTTCGAAATACAAACTCTGCTGACAGTATTCACACATCTTATGCTAGTTAATGGTATATAATACGATATTATAATACCATATTGTGCTAGTTAATCTTATATAGCACGATTTTATAATACATACATTGCAATGGACTCAAAAGCGGTTCGAAAAACGAACTCTGCTGATAGTATTCACACATCTTTTGCTAGTTAATGGTACATAATACGATATTATAATACTATCTTAAGCTAGTTAATCTTATATAATACAGTATTTTAATACATATATGATCTTTTTACTTTTTTTTAAATACCTAAGCAGAAAAAATAAATATAAATTCTTGTTTTGGGTGGATATTATTGGGTTAGATATATGTATATTCTGAACTTCCTCCAAAATTTGTCCATTGCAATGAACTCATTTGTTCATTTCTTCTTAGCTTGTGTCTAACAAAAACCATAGCTAGTAAAACTTTGCAGAGAACTGCCAAGTGAGACAGTTTAGAATTATGGCAGTCATTTCTTATTTGTTCTCAACTCTTGGTTTAATTTTTTATTGCCACAAATGGAGCTGAAGCTGGGGATTAATGGCTTGCAAGCTGTCTGATTTCCTTCCGAATGCAACACAGCTTTAAGAGCTTCGCACTCACTTGCGGTCTTTGTCAAACTGTAGGCACACTGCTGACCCATTAAAACGACAAAAGCGATAAAGGGATAGCAGAGAGTTCTTGCCCCCGGCTTTTATATTTGTGATTTTCTTTATTTTTTGTAGTCTTTTTAGGGGGAGTAGCCTGTGGTGGGGCTTCAGCAGCGGGTTCCACTTCATCATGGCAATGTCAAAAGCTGTTCACACAGTAGCCCCATTGAGCCCACCCCTTTGCTGTTGAGTTGGGGTGGATGGTCGGTCCCATTGGGTGGGGATTTACCTGGCTTTGAGCCGGGAATCAAGGCGAGCACCTGGGAAACTGTGGAACTGGGGAACCACCCAAAGCATGTCAGCACGGAGCTGCGTGGAGCTGTTCACAATGGCGAGTTTGCCGCGAAATTGAATTTCAATGCAATGCCCGACACCTCCAGCTGCAAGTGGGGCTTAATATTGCTTCCCTGCGAATCGGTACAAACCATTTCCAAGCAACAAGCGGCGGGGAAAACATCATTAAAACTGTGTTTAAAGCCGACCCTTTTGGCCAAGTTTTAGTTGGCCATCGCTGAACGGAGGGAAAATCACGTTTCGCCTTGGACAACTTTGCCAAGTCCACTTGCAAAAAACAACTTAAATCTGGAGGAAAAACTTGTAGAAGTCAGCAAGGGAATCGGGAATTTTAAGTTATCTTGGCTTAATTTGAAATGTTAGGTGTTGTTAATGTTATTTAGGGAATTCCCAGAACAGGATATACCAAGGTAACATTTTGCCCCTTTGATTCAACTTTTAACCACTTTAAGCTTAATATGAAAAAGAGATAATAAAGCCGAGTATTTTTTTAGTATTTACAATCTTAAAGACCTTAAGGTAGTAATGCTATAGCACACTTGCTAGATTCTTTACTAACTTACTGGATTTATTTTAAAAGCTTACGACGATCTTAACATGATTTCATTTATGAATTCATTTCTATCTGGATTGCCATGACTTCTTAAAATAAATCCAGTCAGCTCCAAACCCACGTCAAGCAAGTATCATAAGGTCTTAACTAGTCCACATACTTTTTTTTAGTATTTAGTTTTATTCATTTTAAAAAGAAATTTCTTTGAGATTATTCTCGGAGGCTTACAAATAATGTTTATTGATGTCAAGATTTTGTTATCATCAAGAACAAAATTCGATAATGATGTTTATAAATGTTCTTTAAGAAACCGTGACCTAATATATTGGCCTATATCCCAAATAGAAAAAAACAAGATCATGAAAAACCAAATATATGTTACTCAGAACTTTTTTCCAGTGACCCATGTACTTACATAGTTATGTAACACCCGATTGATAGAACCCACTTAATGTAGGCGTTGCTGATTACAGCAGAGGAAGTACGCTTATCGCTCGCCGGGCGATGGAAAAGCGCCAAGAAAAAAAAATAAGAGAAAAGACCGAGGAAACTGTGGCCGATAGCAAAGTGTCGCAAAATGTTGCAAAAGCAATTAGCACAGGCAACAGGCTAAATGCAATCAATCAACTGCAAATGCAGTTAGGCCACAGATTTTGTCGTTTGCCATAATTCAATCACCTTAAATTGATGCAAACAACTCGCTTAACGTTAATTTCAATTTGCCCATCATTTTAAGGTGAAATTTAATTAAATTTCTATTCACTGCCTGCTCGCCGTCGTATGTGTATGCGTATTTGTGTTTGTATTCTATGCCGGCTTAATTGACTTAGGCTAAGCATGCTAAAGACCAGAATTTGCATTCTCTTTTGTCTGGCCAAAATGCAGAATGTTGCATATGGCAAGCAAGCTGCGGCTTTGTGCGCACTTAAGTGGCAACAAGATTTCCAGCTGGACTCCCTGAATTCATGGCAAATTAAGCGAGCCGCAGAATGTTTCAGTTGTCGAGCAAATTTGCCATAAAGGTGCTGGGGAGAAAAATAAAACGTGGGGAATTTAGTTTGGGATAAGGAAGTTGGAAATACTCTTATAATTGAAAAACGTTTTAAATTATAATTTTAATATTTTTAAAAGAGCTCTTATTTAACCTAACATCTTATTAAGAGACCGTTTAAAAAATCATACAATATTAAACATTAATGATATGCTAAGTGTTAAATTTTCTCCTTTGCAACATTATGTTAGTTAATCAACGTTAAAATAAATATTACCTACAAATATTACAAAAAACCAAACTTAATAGGGGTCAATAAAAAAACTTTACTAACATTTTTAATTCTGATAACCTCGATTTAAAAAGGTTATAATATTACATAAAAGAAAAGTATATACAGGGTTGAATAAAATAAAATGATATTACTTGCACTTCAGTAAGCGTCATTAAAAGCTACTTATAAAAAAGGTACCATTTTTTCGTGGCTATAACATGTTAATGAAAAATTAATATTTTCACAAATTGGTTTTGATAACCTAGTTTTTTGTACTTACAACTCTTCATGATACCTAATCCTATATGCTATTGTTTGTTTTTTTTGGGTAACGTTTGTATAGGTAAAACCTTTTGTGTTTTCAAAAATGTTTTTGCTCATTTCAGTTTTGAGTTTCAGCTGAAAAAGGAATTACCCCCTACAAGGGTATAAAAAAGGGGGGTTTTTAAAACTATTTGAACCGTTTATGTGGCACACTCACACACGAGCTCATCAAATGAAGTTGCACCGGGGAGCCACCTCTACTTGTGCCTCGTTTTTAACCAAAAATGAAACAGTTACCGCATCCGCATTTTGTTGCGTTTTTGTTGGCAGCTTTTGGGCGATGTCCAGGCCATATAACTAGGATACTCGGATGGTATGGCCTGGTGCGGCATGGGATGCTGTTGCCATTGCAGTTGCTGCTCTGTCTAGTGGTGTTTTGACTGCTCTTTTGATGCTTTTTTATGAGTGCGCTCTTCGGGGTTTTTTGCATTTTTGCTATTTTGCAACAAAATGAACTTGCGCTGCTGCTGCGCATTGCTGTTGCCATAAAATGAACTAAATTGAGTTGAAAATGTTTCGCACACCCCCCCTTTGAATTTCATGGCTGCAGTGTGGTATGGTATGGTATTTTAAAGCTGCAGCCCGAAGCCTTTGGACATATTCACTGGCTGTACAGTGCTGACAATAAGTATATTTACCATGCATATGCGTTTTAATTATATACACAACAGACAATCGGAAGGAGACAACTTGGGAGTGACTGTGTGTGGGTCTATTGTGTTGTTTCGTGCAAATGAAATGGCAACCACTTTGGGTAAACATTTCGGTTGACTCCCCGGTATTCATGCCCCCCACTTCCCGGAAAACCCTATTCTTCTTTGGATTTTCTCAACCACACCCCCATGACAACCCCCCTTTTCTGTTTCAGTTTGCAGCCCAGGTGCAGACGTCTAGACGGCTTTTCGAGTGCTTAGAGCCGACGTGAATTTCTCATAATTAGCAAAGGCACTGAAATAAGTGGGGAATTTTCAGTAGGGATATTCTGGGTGGGTACTGCCAGGCTGGGAAATTAACTAAATGGTTTATTTCGCAGTGCAGACCTTGAGAATTTGCTTATATTATTAAAAGTTCGGGTGATATAAGCTGCAATAGTTGTATATGTTTATTGTATAACTGTGTTGATGAAGTGCCAGAATATTCTTCTTTAAGAATATTTCAAAAACTTTAATACTTTGGTTTATTTTGCAGTGCAAACTTTCAGCATTTGCCTAGAATATAATATAAAATAATACAATATAATTTCTTGATAATGTACCAGAATAATCTTTTAAACTAAAATATATTGTTAAAATATATTAAAAACTTGAATAATCTGGATGGGCACTGCCAAGCTGGGAAAATACCTAGACGATTTATTTCGCAAAGCAAAAATTCAGCGTCTGCTTATATTATGATAAAATATAATTTCTTGAGGATGTACCAGAATAATCTTCATTTCAAAAATATATTGTTATGATATATTAAAATCTTCAATTGTCTATAAATATAATCCCGACCCCAAGGTCTTTGTGTTTTCATTATCTTTTATTGGCTTTTCTGTTAATTAAACTCCCTCCCCATTTTTTCACAATCTCTTTTTGGTCTAGACTTTGGAATGTTGAGCTGTCAAAGAACTGAGAATAATCAAAGGATTTTTTGAATTTTACTACTTTAAAGGTTATTTGCATGGCGGGCTTTGGATTAACTTAAAGGTAGCCCTGGGCTGTTGATTTGACTCAAAAGCCTTGAGAGCTGGTTCCAGTTTATGTGTCATCTCTGGCAACCAATTCGGTATTTACCTAAACATTTCAAAGGTAAATGTCAGCCAAAGTCCGTGCACCTGCAGCTGACATGGGCGTATATATATATACACATATTCCATACCTAGGTCTGCCTGGGGCACGGTCAAATGGGCGGATTGAGTGGGTGGCACAACATTAAATCTACAATATGCTCATTGCACGCCCCTCGACTTCCCCTTTTGGCCAACACTCGCATTTGATTTGATAATAACGTTTTTGGAAATGTCATTTTCTCCCTTCCAGAAATTGATTTGACTGCCTCATCTTGGCTCTTTTCGCTTCGTTTTGCCACGTGGGGTTGGTCGTAAAAGCCAAACGCATATTTATGAAGAGCATAAAAATTATTGACATATATGGCGGAGTCATAAATGCTCATACACATAAGCACTCTCCAAACTCCTTCCACTGAAAATCCCAAAAGAAAATTGCCAAGCCAAAAAAAAGGAATATAAAATTTGGCGTTTTTTGTTTCGTTTTTTTTTTTGCTTTACTCAAAGGCAGCTCGTAAATGCAATTTGATTTTGATTGGACTTGGATTAAAAGCAAATAAAGTTCACATCTTAAATGTCAAATTTTGAAAGGATTTTAAGAGTTGCCTTTGGGTAAACTTAAGAGGCACATTGGGGGGGATTTGGATTGGGTTTTAAAGTCCCAAAGGACAAGAAATATATTTTAAAGAGGTATAGATCTTAGGAGACTCTTTTTAAAATATTTTCATACATTCTTCACTGCTTTATAATAATAAATAAAATATTTTCAAACATTTTGATGGCATAGGAGTTATATTTTTGTATCAAAGATTACAAAACTCCATTCCTAACTCAACTGTTTTAAGCCAACTAAAAAAATAAAAGCCTACTTTTTAACTAAATGCTAAAACATCTTTAACAAACCTTTTTTTTTCAAACCAAGAAAAATACATTTGGTTCAAAACACCAACTTAAAAGCCTTTTTCACTCCACCCCATTAAGTGCCACAAACCGATTGGATAACCTCGTTTCGCTAGAGTTCACGTTCTTTAGTGCCATCAATTTTATGTTAATATTTGCCATATTTTTATTGGCTTAATCCAGTCATGAAATCGTGGCAATATGTTTTTACTGGCTGCCAATGACAATTGGCCCCCATAAACAATTTCGCAAATCGTTGTGCGCCGGAGAGATTTAACCATTTCCGCAGACTTTATGAAACATTTATAGTTTTCTGGCTCAGAGGTCAAATACGTTATTGACTGGTTAGCTCGCAACTCAATGTGGCCAATTAAGTTGCGTATATGCAAATTATTTATTAGTTTTTGCTATGCTTCGTTGTGCTGGCTTTAAGAGTAGGTTTTCCTCGTTTAAGATGCGAGAATAAAACTCCGAAAAAGTTGTAAAAAAAAATAAAAAGGCAAATGGCAAAGGGAAAAAGTCGAAGAAAAAGCAGGAAAGTTCGACAGGCATTCACAATAAAAATATGTACAAAAGCATTTCAAGCGTACACAAGTCGACTTCCTGTTTGGCAAGGACATTCTATCCGAATTGTGCATGCAAACAAGGATACGAGCGAGTGTATATGTGCGCACTTCTATTGTAGTTGGCCAATAGGTTGCTCCTTGTTTCCCTATCCCTTCTGCCCCGAAAAATATATTCACTCGAAATCGGAAATCAAAAATAGCTACATTTCTGCCGGTGGGGTCTTGGGTTTCCTTTCCGTATTTACATATTCCCATTGTTGGGCATGAGCATAAATCGGATGCCAGTTGGTTTTGGTTGGGTTTGAGTTTGAGTCTGGGTTTTGGGTGCTGGGTTCTGTGTTCTGGGGTCCTGCCCTTTGTTTGCCTGCTGCCTTGCTCTCTGACCTCTGTCATACTTTCGGCCATTGTCCGGCGTTTGCTGAGGGGGATAATGCCTCGGTCATCCATATTACTTGAACGACATTTGACACTTTTGGCTGCCACAGCTTCCCATTTGAACCCCATTCCACTAAACATCTCTCATAATTCCCATCAGCTCCTTGGCGGCAAAATTAATTGCTGATGATATTGAAGTAGCGTTGAGTGACAGGCGGGCAAATACAAATTAGTTTAATTAAAGAATTGTGTGCTCAGCATTTAGCGATAACCACATAACCACACACATGTACATTGTACATGGTCCACATCCTCCCGATGGGCAAACAATTTTGCAGACAAAGCGACGTCACTGAAATTAACATAATACAATGCTTATAATTAATGAGTCTTGTTTGTATCGTGCCCTTAGCCCTACTTATTTTCTGCTTTGCCACGGGCAGAACTTTAATGTAAATAAACAGGACAATTTTCCAGCTCTCTATATATTTTTTGCAAGGGCAAAACATGTTCTCGAAAATGTCATTTGATTGAAATGGGATATCTATCTGTATCTTTGGCCCCCCAACCGAGCTTCCTGCTCCTGTTTTTGTCTGTGGCCAGAACTGTCCGACGTTCTGCTGGGGAATGAAAACTTTGTTGACACTATCTAGACGCTATGTCCGGCGTCTGCGACTGGGTTCACTTAGGGAAAAAATATCTTGAGCAAATATTGAGTTTACTTAACTGAAATATTTTCTTTTTTACTATTTTTTCAGATCATGTAAGGGAGTTCAACTGCGGAAAGCTGTATTATCGCACATTCCATATGAACGAGGATCGGGATACACTCTATGTGGGAGCTATGTAAGTACAAGTCTCTTAATAAATTAATATAACAATAATAATTATCACAAGATTACGGATTATAGGTGAAACTAATTAACTAAACTAATTAACATCCGAATTATATTCCTAAAATCATTATAAAGTCAAAAAGGCAATTAAGACAAATTAGTAATCGGTCGGAAAAACTGAGGTTTCAATAATGATTTCACATAAATTCGGACTTCTAATTATGATTAAGACTTGTTTAAGTAAAGAAAGTATTAGGAATACCTATAAATTAAAGCAGCTGTCGACAGTTTTCCGTTAAGCGTACAGTGTACAGAGCGCCGTTCAAATTAGTTATACAAATTATTGTATTGCTTGCCGACCTCTAAACTAAAGCTAAAAACATAATGAATTATAATTGGATATACTACAAAGCTTCTTTTCAGATCTTATTTTTTACTCTTTAATAACCTTTATATGATTATTGATAGAACCACATCCTCTAAGCTGTAAATCAAAAATGTCCATCAAACGAAATACGATTATTTATATATATTTTCTTTCTTTCAGGGATCGTGTATTCCGTGTGAACCTGCAGAACATCTCCTCGTCCAATTGTAATGTAAGTACCGCTGCCATGACTTCGCCTCTGATTATACTAAATGCCTCAGATATGATAATCCTAGAGCACGCTTTTAGGCTAAGTCCTTTCGTCACCAAGGGTCGCCAAAGGGGGAAGTTTGCCCAGGAGGTGGCAGGTTGTCCAGGGTCGGACCACAAATCCAACTGACAGCAGTAAGGGAAAAAAATCGTGAAAAGCTTTTGGGCTAAAGAACTTTGCTTGCGGCTCTGGCTGTTGCTCTGTGGCATATTGTTAAAAATTCATTATGCGCCGCGTTGGCAGTTGGGGATGAGAATGAGGATGAGGATTGTTGTGTATATGTGTTTGCCATAGTTTCCAAATGGCCGCTAAGCTTCTTGCCGCTTTTTTGTGGCCATAAAGCGCCATCTAAACGTTGTCAGCACAATACACCGGCTTAGCAGCCTTTTAGGCGCACTTCAAATGGCAACAACCACGTCGACAGCCACAAATCTTCGATTCCCTCGGCGCAGGAGCTGAAAAAAAATGTTTATTTTAGTTAACCCACAGGTCCTACCTACCCAGCATCAACGTCGGAAAAAGGGCCAAAAAACATATTTAATATGCACTCTCTTGTCCGGGCATTATGTTCCAGGAGTATTCCCCAAACTGGTTCGGTTCAGGCAGGCTCAGGTTTATGCGTTGCCCAGATATATACATTTTTTGGGCGACGCCACATACGCGAACTTGCCACAACATTTGCGAGGCAATTCGATTACAGGAAGTGCTACCCCGTGTCTTGGTCTTGGGCTGTTTATGAATTTATGACTTGCAAAAGTTTGTTTTATGAGCACCGCACACCTGACTTGGTACCGTCCTCTATTCCATTCCGTTGCCAGCCATTCCATAATATTCCAAGCCCTACAACGCATCTCCGAGCCGAATCGTAAAAGTCTAAGAGGTTATATTTCCTTGTAGCATGTTCGCCGGCCCAGGATACGTCAATATATTTTATGCGGTTAAGTGCGAATACATTCGCCGTGGGCATCATTTGGCTCTGGCCTATACACACGGAGTTACACTGGGGAAAAGCGGGAGAAGAGAGAGCTATTGTGTATATTAAAATCTATTGATTATGTTCAATTTCTCAATGTCATGATAAAGTTATTGTTTCACATCTGTCAGAGAATGTTAACATAAGGTTAAGTTTTTCGAAATGGCAATTTTCTCAATTTCATGATAAGGTTTTAGTTTCTTATCTGTCAGATTAAGTTAACATAAGGTTGCATGGTCCGAGAACTCGAATTCGTTTTCCCATTGTGATGTTAACTCTAAAGACATGAATTATTATTCTAACATGCTATTGAAAAACTGAATGTTTCCTAAAAAACAAATAAAACTTTACCACAAAAGTTAACATGACATTGAGAAATCCGTCAGATTCGATGCTCGATAGACAAATTGAACTTGAATATTTAACCTAGTAAGGAGATACTAAGTCAGATAAAACCTAACATATTAGGAAACTACATTTTTCCAAAGCTGAATCTTTCCTCAATGAAAAGATTTAACATGATATTGAGAAATCGGCCTTGAAGTTTGTTCTTAACTATGTATGTAATTTGGACTATGTACTATTTATAGATTTGTTGGTTTGGTTAGAGGGGCGGAACCGGTTTTCTTGGTTTTATACCCCAATATCTCTTTTTATTAAAGTAATACAGATATTTTTCGGTAGTTTTCAATTTCGTAAAGATATTCGGGATATCCCTACCTGTTTCCGCTCAGTGCACCCCTGTGCCTCGTTTGCTCCCAGCTCCTGCACCTGTTCCTCCTCTGGATCCCTGGCTCCTCATCACACTGCTCCCGCTGCTTTATGCGCCAAATGCAAATTCAACTAAATAATACATGATTTTGGTTTTATATGAACGCTCTGCTGTGACTGCCTGCCTCCCAAGTGGGCGGATGGGTGGGAAAATGGGTGGTTGGGTGGCTAGAAGGCCGGTGGTGCTGGCTGGGTTGCCCTGTGGGTGGCTGCGGCGGCAATGGAGGTTGGTGCGTGAAAATATTTCGTGTGTGCTTGGGTAACATTACGTGATTTATAAATAAATTTAGTTGAAAGCATTCTGAAGGTGCCACGGACGACTGCTAGTTGTAGTTTATGCCGCATGCGGCAGACGCAGCCTCCCCCCCCTCAACATTTGCAATATACAATTTTTGTACATCAGTTTTTTTGAGTAAATTGAATTTTTGAATTGATAGAAGCCACGGCACGTGAGCTTTTAACCTAATGGTTAATGGCTGCAATCCTTGGGATGAACTGGATTTTGTATATATTTAGATAATTTATCTTTGGTTTACTTTCGTTACAGCGCGATGTGATCAACTTGGAGCCCACACGCGATGATGTGGTTAGCTGTGTTTCCAAAGGAAAAAGTCAGGTGAGTGCAAAAATATTTGTAATATAACAAGAAATATAAGTAAAGTGCAGGCTGTCATCTTTATTTAAATTTTAAGCTTCCAGAAATTATAAAAAATGCTGACAATGTGGGAAAGTAAAATTTCACATGGAAGTGCAATACATAAAAATCCATAAGAATTTCCTTAGTATGTAAGCCACAATTGTTTTACTTTTTCGTCAAATTCCTGGGCTCTGCTGCACTTACTTTATTCCCATATATAGTATGCTCACAAATAAATCACATCCCGGCGGAGGTATTTCAGTAACTCGATTGCAGTTTAAAGCCAAGGAAATCCCATCGACTGGGAATGTGGCAGACGCTTCTGTTGCAACTCGTTTATAATGTGACAGCAAATCCTTTCATTCGAAATCAATTTCAAGTTATTCGTGGCAGGAGCAGTAGCAGCAAGAGCAGTAGTTGCAGCAGCAGCAGCAGCAGCAGCATGTTGCATGTTGCACACACACACACGAGCAACATGGGGCCACATGGGCATCCTGCTTAAGTCATCATAAAGCTGCTTGTGTGCCAGTGGCGCTGGTAGTAATTTTTGCAGCGTTCCGTTGCATTGTTGCCAATTGATTTAGCTTCGGCAGCGACGCGTGCTATTGCAATTTGTCCACATTTCTGCCACAAACTCGCTGCAGCATTACGGAACTATTTCGATATTGCTGCGTTTCGGGGGTACAAAACAGATGATGTCGCTGCTGCGCGCGCTGCCTTACAATAAATTGGAAAAACAGCCCCACAACATTGTCATCCCATCCTGTTCTTTTGTGTGTGTGTTTATGCTTAACCATAATCGATATGTGTTTTTTTTTTTGCAGATCTTCGATTGCAAGAACCATGTGCGTGTCATCCAGTCAATGGAGCAGGGCGATAGGCTCTATGTGTGCGGCACCAACGCCCACAATCCCAAGGATTATGTTATCTATGTAAGTCCCGCCGATTGGGAAGCCATTTGCCATCTGCCATTCGCCGACTTTCATTCATGTGGCCATACAAAAGATTGCCACCGACAGTTGACTTTAGATGGCAATCACCAGTTGCTCACTCAGCCCTTGACATCTATGTATTCATAGATAAAGCAACTAAACTAAAGTCAAACACTAGATGGGGAATCTTTTGTGCACCCACACACATTTCACTTATTCACCCTTTTCTTCTGGTTTCAAATCCAAGGCGAATCTGACTCACCTGCCGCGCTCGGAATATGTGATTGGCGTGGGCCTGGGCATTGCCAAGTGCCCCTACGATCCCCTCGACAACTCCACAGCGATTTATGTGGAGGACGGCAATCCGGGTGGCTTGCCCGGCCTGGTAAGCAAATTGCTCGCATAAACTAAAACTTTCTCGGACCCTAACTGTGGCTGTAAATTTCCTCCTTCTCAGTACTCTGGCACCAATGCCGAGTTCACCAAGGCGGACACGGTTATTTTCCGCACTGATCTGTATAATACTTCGGCTAAACGGTTGGAGTATAAATTCAAGAGGACCCTGAAATACGACTCCAAGTGGTTGGACAGTAAGTATCAGATAAATGTTTATTGTTTTTACCATAATCATTATCTTTCATTGCAAAACATTGCTTTAAAAATTTATAAAAATGTTCTTAGTCATATTTAAATACTTTTAAAATGTCTTTTACTTAGTACTTGTACTTAATATACAAAAGGAAACACAGGATACTAAGAAAATTATTCACATAACATTACTTTTGTACAATCCAGCTTTTTCATGGGAATTTTTTATAAGCCCATACAAACTATATGCTATTTCTTCTTTATAATTTTATAAATCATATCATCATACCTCCTCATCATAATAGAAACCTATTTTTAAGCATCCATTTTCTGGGGAAATCCTAGATATTTATAGAGCCCCTTATCTTTACCATTTTCTTTAGTACTAAAAAACTTTTTATTTATAATTTTCAGAACCAAACTTCGTAGGATCCTTCGACATTGGGGAGTACGTGTACTTCTTCTTCCGTGAGACTGCCGTGGAATATATCAATTGTGGCAAGGCCGTCTATTCCCGTATTGCCCGTGTTTGCAAGAAGGATGTGGGTGGAAAGAACCTGCTGGCCCACAACTGGGCCACCTACCTGAAGGCCCGGCTCAACTGCAGCATCTCCGGCGAGTTCCCGTTCTACTTCAACGAGATCCAATCGGTCTACCAGCTGCCCTCCGATAAGAGCAGATTCTTCGCCACATTCACGACGAGCACTAATGGCCTGATTGGATCTGCCGTATGCAGTTTCCACATTAACGAGATTCAGGCTGCCTTCAATGGTAAGCCCATTCGCCTTTTTGGGGGCGATCCGCACATCGCATCGCATTGACATGCAATTTTCTCCGCTTGTCCATTGTCCCCCAAGTGGATTGGGTGGCACTGACTTGGAATTGGAAACGAAAATGGAAATGGCGCCCCATGCAACTTATTGGCAAATTTTATTTGCCATCTATACAGTGTTTTATCCAATCGAGAGAGATCCCGATCCCTCCACCCCAACTGGGTGTTTGAGTGTTTTGTAATTTCAGTTCAGTGCCGTTCAGTTCGATTCGTTGCCGTGCGCAACATAAATCGCATTAGAAAATCCATTTGAATGGATTATGGCCACACACATGGTGGTTCTCTTTATTCTCCACCGGCTGATGGCTTAGAGGAGCACCAGGCAGCAGCTGACACCTTTGGTCGTAGATTTAAGTCTTCAATTGCAGCTCAGCACTCTAGAGCTTGATAAACTTTTTTTCTGTTTCCTCCAATCTCATATGAGCAATTGTTCTGTGCTCTTTTACTTTTTATCCGACGCGCACAGGTAAATTCAAGGAGCAATCTTCATCGAATTCCGCATGGCTGCCGGTGCTTAACTCCCGGGTCCCGGAACCACGGCCGGGTACATGTGTCAACGATACATCAAACCTTCCCGATACCGTCCTGAATTTCATCAGATCCCATCCACTTATGGACAAAGCCGTAAATCACGAGCACAACAATCCAGTCTATTATAAGAGGGATTTGGTCTTCACCAAGCTCGTCGTTGACAAGTGAGTGTTGCAACAAAGTGTATCCTTTCTATTTGCAGGTGTGATATTCGACTGTTTATTTTACTAGTTTAATCCTTTTGGGATTCGGTGAATGTAAAAAGAGAGAAATTGGAGGAATTTTGTTATATATACGTGGCTGTTTATTTTTTAGAAACAATCTATAATTATATAAATTCCTTCGTTATTCTTACCTGTAAAATATGTACATTCATTTAATTTAAATTTAAAGCTAGGGAAATTAAATAAATCTCAAAAGAAAATGTGAAATAAAGCAGCTGCAAGTTGCAAGCTCATTATGAGTAATGAGTTCATAACGTTCACCCCTTCTGAGCTCGTAAATTAAAGGCTTACTGGTAAATCCCTTAAGCGGCTTTTTAAAGTATAAGGTTAATTCAAGGTTACTCATATGCGTATTAAAACATTTTTTCCAGAATCCGCATTGACATCCTCAATCAGGAATACATTGTGTACTATGTGGGCACCAATCTGGGTCGCATTTACAAAATCGTGCAGTACTACCGCAACGGCGAGTCGCTGTCCAAGCTGCTGGATATCTTTGAGGTGGCACCAAACGAGGCCATCCAAGTGATGGAAATCAGCCAGACACGTAAGAGCCTCTACATTGGCACCGATCATCGCATCAAGCAAATCGACCTGGCCATGTGCAATCGCCGTTACGACAACTGCTTCCGCTGCGTCCGTGATCCCTACTGCGGCTGGGATAAGGAGGCCAATACGTGCCGACCATACGAGCTGGATTTACTGCAGGTATATAGGATGATTTAAATTCCACCAAAAACCAAACAAAAATGTGGTTAAAGTTGGTGAAAACCTGGCTTGCTACGATTTTTTTTATCAACAAGTAGTAAAGAGACCTTTTCCAATTAAATGAAAATCACAAATAAAACCAAATATATAACATCACGCTTTCATCTGCAGGATGTGGCCAACGAGACGAGTGACATTTGCGATTCGAGTGTGCTCAAAAAGAAGATTGTGGTCACCTATGGGCAGAGTGTGCACCTGGGTTGTTTTGTCAAAATACCCGAAGTGCTGAAGAACGAGCAAGTGACCTGGTATCATCACTCCAAGGACAAGGGACGGTGAGTGGAGTTCACTGGAATTTGGTTTGATTGACACATAACCAATCGTATGGGTATCTTTTGTAGCTACGAGATTCGATACTCGCCGACTAAATACATTGAAACCACTGAACGTGGACTGGTTGTGGTTTCTGTGAACGAAGCTGATGGCGGTCGATACGATTGCCATTTGGGAGGTTCGCTTTTGTGCAGCTACAACATCACGGTGGATGCCCATAGGTAAGCAAATATATTCAGTCAATATTCAAAAACTATATTTAAGGATATACAAGAAGGAACGCCATAGTCGATGGCCTCGACTAATAGATATCTGTTACTGAGCTTAAGGTAGTGCGAGAGAGATGGAGATATGCATGCAGCAAACCGGCTGTTTTCGAGATGGCACACATTATTTACTTACATCATTTAAATGAATAGTCCGATTGAAACAATGTTAGGCATGTAGATGGGTATTGATAATCAGAACAAAATCCCACTTTTACAAAATAGATTCGACTCGGCTAGTGATCCTGATCAAGAATTTATTCTTTATAAGGTCGAAATAGCTTCTACCTGTTACGTACTTTCCGACTAATCTAGTATACCTTTTACTTCTTTCTTATCCTCTATTATAAAAGATATAAAGATATTAAATTACTCCCACATAATAATTATTATAATCACTCTAAAACATTGTTTTCCTATCTTATAGGTGCACTCCGCCAAACAAAAGTAATGACTATCAGAAAATCTACTCGGACTGGTGCCACGAGTTCGAGAAGTACAAAACAGCAATGAAGTCCTGGGAAAAGAAGCAAGCGGTAAGTGATAATGAGACCCAACGCCCAGGGGGTGGATTTGTGGTAAAATTAGGTTGGCGGAATGGTGGTGATGGTGGTTATGGTGTTTCTGGTGGGTCTGGTGAGGCCGAAGGCAGACACACACCATAATAAACGATTTTACTGGCAATTATTTTAATAGCCTTCGAGCCGCGGAGCGGCTGTCCAAACTGACACCGAAACATCAAATCAAAGGGAAAATAATAATAAAAGCGGTGTAAGGTAGTTAAGTTGTCATTATCCAGACACCCCACCTGTGGTGTGACCCAAATGCAGGGTAATTGCCCACCTGGGTGGGAGATGCAATGGAAATGTAATTAAAATGCAATCACTTTGGGGCTTAAATGTATACGTACCCCCGCAGTTATATTTACTAATCGTGTGTCTTATGTCCTTTCTTTTTCATTTCGTTTATAGCAATGCTCGACACGGCAGAACTTTAGCAGCAATCAGCATCCGAATGAGATTTTCCGCAAGCCCAATGTCTGATATCACGAACAGAGTTTCGCCCTCAACATGCCGTCATCGTCCAATCAGTTTTAGTAAATCGAATGCGAAGAGAATACGAAACCCAGCCAGGAGGACGGTCAAGAACCCATTATAATCATTATTATCACCGACATCATCATAGACATACTTTCTTCAGCAATGAACAGAAAACTCTTCCTAAAGGATTATGCATTTACCGAGGCATTTACAATGCATTCATCGACTTAGACTTAGACACTAGGGTATTATCGCATGACACAGCTCCTCCCGTATGGGTGCATTTCATCCACTTAAATCGATTCACATATAATACCATAAATACGCCACAACCAATAGTTAGTTACGACAATTGAACATGGAGATGCATACAAAACTGCCGCAGAATCGCACATTCATATCGTTATTTGAATCTAGACTTTGATCAGTTTCAGTATGATAACAACATATATATAAACATATATCCAAACTTTGAACTTTCAAGGCTTCCTTATAAATATGGCAACCTAAATGTAATCGAAGAAGCAATGTGATGTTAAGTTTTGATAAATTTATTAACAGCCTAACTGCATAATCGCGATGAACACAATATAAATGTACTATAACGACACATAAATTGAGATTGTAAACACGCAAGCGCATACGAAACGGATATATGAATCAGCCCTAAATCGAATACAATTCTAAACTCACAAGCAATACTCGCCTAATGTGCATCGACATAATTAACTCGAATCGGTCCATAGCTTATATACTAAACGATATCCAACAAATGTTCATTAATGTGTATTATGTATGTGTACTTCGGAAGCCAGTTTAAACGTAAACCCCCATTTCCATCTTGCCCCACTGAACAATTTATTAGAAGGTATTTCGATTATGATTTTAAGTGTCTTGCACTCTCTTCAGACTAAATGTACTTAAGGTAATTTGCAAAAATCTTTAGTTATTAAGCGTTTAGTTATAATAAAGTGAGATAAAAAACATTTTAATAAAAAATATCTAAAATTAAAAGGAATTTCAATGGGTTTTTAATTGGGATACTATGGAGGTATTTTATAAAGTTAAATGATAGTTCATCATCCAATGCAATCTTCAAAATATATGAATACTTATATAATTTTAAATATCTTTGAATGCTTATCCAAGCTTTACCATTGTTGCTCGTTGGTTTACGAGAACAAGAGAAATCTGCAAACATTTAACAATAATAGGATCCCAAATTGGGGGTGTGAGAAAATGCTCTCCAAATAATAATAATTTCGAATTTCATTGCAGCTCTGCTTATCTGCGAACACATTGCATAATTCCAACCGAGTGCGCAAAGACAAATGTTAATTTTAAATCAAATACTTTGAACTATTCAACTTGGGCAAATATTTTATAACGAGGAAACCCAAGCCGGACATCGGGCAAAGTTAGCCACCCCCTGTTTGCAGCTATATATGTGTTAGCCAGGTTGTTGGAGACAAAGTTTGTCGTGCTGGGGACTCCGGCCTTTCGGCCAGGTCAAGCGCAAAGGCGAGAAATAACCAAATTTCCAATTTGGTTTTCGGGCTGCCTGTGTGTGTTTGGTTTGTCGACCCTTCGGTTCACCTTGCTCAAAGCCAAAAGGCAAACATTTGCGTTGAATGTGTGGGAAAAGATTTGCATATTTCTATGCTCGGCTACGAGCAACATTAAATTGAATTCCATATTCAAATAGTCGAGAGAGATAAGCGTGAGCATACTTTCCAATTATAGATTGTCCACCCGCAGACAAATAGAATTAAAGTGTAGCATTTTTGCATAATACCTAGTGAGTGCGGCCTTCCTTGCAAATTGCGCCTGACTGTTCCCACCTTAATTAGTTATGCAACACCAAAAATTAAGCTTAATTAGCGTTGACTCACTGGTTTGGAAAATTAATTATTTCCACTCGCCGTTATTATTATCGCTGTGCACTTGGCCGGAGCATCAGGGCCCAGCTTCCGGCCCCGGTTGTTGACTACTTAATTGAAATTCATATGATTTTTTCCTTTGCGCTCTCCACTTTTGTCATTATCATTTAAATAGCGTTGAGGGCGTTTTAATCCCGGGCAGGGAGTTCCTCGTTGACAGGACTTCTTGTGAAAATAATGAAAATAATGCATATTAGTGGGCAACTCGGAAAATCCTAAGCCTTGGCTAACAATTATAAAGTGTGAAATATGAGATGAAAAGGGACCAAACTTTTAATTAAATAATGATTTTTAACCAAAATAATCTCATTTTGAAAGTTACCTATGTTTATCGAATAACTGATCAACTTCATAGGTAATATAGTTAATAAACACTAACCAAAGGTTATAATAATTACGAAATGTTCTAGTAAAAAAATTATTATATTTTATTATTATGTATACATTAATAATTTCATATCTTATCAATTTTAAAATGTTTGAATTTTTTATATTTCATAAACAATAATATTCAAATGTAAATTTTTTTGTATTATTATATTATTTATTTTTCACAACCTAAAATTGTTTTATATAATAGTATACAATGACTTTTTTTAAATATAACTTTAAATAGTTGCATAAATATTTCTGATAACGAAAAGTTTCAACGCCTAATAATAACCAAATGTTCTAGTAAGTAAATTATTATATTTTATTATGTATATATTTTATATATTTTACCATTTATAAAATGTTTGCATTTTTAATACTTCATAAACAATAATATTTAAATGTTAATTTTATATTTTTTATTATTATATTATTTATTTTTTAGAACCTAAAATTGTTTTATATAGTAGTATAATAAGACTTTTTTTAAATATAACTTTAAATAGTTGCATAAATATTTGTGATAACGAAAAGTTCGATCGCCTAATAATAACCAAATGTTCTAGTAAGTAAGTTATTATATTTTATTATGTATATATTTTACCATTTATAAAATGTTTGAATTTTTTTTTTTCATAATCAATAATATTCAAATGTTAATTTTTTTTTTTTTTTTATATATTATTTATTTTTTACAACCTAAAATTGTTTTATATTATATATTATACTATTATACTACTATATACTACTATACGACTTTTTTTTTTAATATAACTTTAAATAGTTGCATAAATATTTCTTATAACGAAAAATTCCAGCGCCTGCCTGAACCAAACCCCACCAAAAAACTTTTTCCAAAAAAAAACCGATCCAAGTAATCCATATTCTTGGCTGGGGGATCTGTCAATCCGAATCACAGGCTCGAGCCCAGGGAAAGTTCAGTTTATTTTAGCATGTCGTACGGGTCACAGATGAGCTCGCAATAATAAAAAAAAGGAACAAAATTCTCAGTGTTAAAATAAAATCTTTGAAAAACGTGCGTGACTAAAAATTTAGAGTTACGTGGCTCAGTGACCTATTCGCCTCTATATTGTTATTATAGTATAAATACGCGTTTGAAAAATTTCCAGTGTTTCTATATTGATATTGAAGTATGCCGTCGTATAAGGATATGTCTTTGGTGCGAGCTGGTCTGCGGTTGATGGGAAGTCGCAGTGATTTCGGGAAGTCGGTGATGCCTCTATATCGCAGCTATGCCACCTGCAAGAAACCCAAGGGCGTGGTGGTGGGCGTCTACTCCAAGGATGGCGACAAGCCACCCAAGACCACTGCAAATGCCGTATCCCTGGATGATGCCCTCGGTGGCAAACTGTTGACCCTGATCCGTGAGCGTGGAATGGACGGTTCGGTTGGCAAGGGATTGCTATTCAGCGGCTTTGAGGGCGAATTCCAGGCGGTGGCCGTCGTCGGAGTTGGCAGCCAAGGTGCCTCCTACAACGAGAACGAGGAGCTGGATGAGGGCATGGAGAATGTGCGAGTGGCGGCGGGCACTGGAGCCCGGGCCCTGCAGCTCCAGGGGATGTACGAGGTGCATGTGGACGCCATGGAGTATCCGGAGCAGGCGGCCGAGGGTGCTGCCCTGGCCGTCTGGCGTTACAATGCCAACAAGAGGAAGAAGAACCGCATCATGACGCCCAAGCTGGATATGTACGGCAAGGGCGATCGGGATGCCTGGGTGCGGGGTCTCTTCAAGGCCGAATCCCAGAATTTGGCCAGACGTTTGTCAGACACTCCTGCGAATATGATGACCCCCTCTATTTTCGCCCAGGCTGCCGTGGATGCCTTGTGTCCCTGTGGAGTCTCTGTGGAGGTTCGCTCTATGGATTGGATTGAGGATATGAACCTTAACTCCTTCCTGATGATCGCCAAGGGTTCGTGTGAGCCTCCCCTGCTGCTGGAGTGCAGCTATTGCGGCACCTCGCCCGAGGATCGTCCTGTCCTGCTCCTGGGTCAGGGTCTGACCTTCCACAGTGGCGGTCTGTGCCTGAAGCCCAAGAAGGGAATGGATAAGTACCGGGGAGCCATGGCTGGAGCTGCTGTTTGTGTGGGCGTCCTTCGGGCCGCCGCCGCCCTTTCGTTGCCCATGAACATCACGGCGGTGATGCCGCTGTGCGAACACATGCCCTCTGGCATGGCGGTCAAGTGCGGCGATGTGGTGACCCTGCTCAATGGCACCACCATGGGCATCAAGAATGTGGACAAGGCTCCGGTGGTGCAGCTGGCCGATCCCCTGCTCTATGCCCAGGCCACCTTCAAGCCCAAGCTGGTCATCGACATCGGAACCGTGGCCATGGGTGTCAACTATGCGGTGGGTGGAGGAGCCAGTGGCTTGTGGACAACCTCCAAGTCTGTGTGGCAGAACTTCAGGAAGTCTGGCGGTCTGACTGGTGATCGCATCTGGCGTTTCCCGCTGTTCAAGTACTACAAGCAGATCGTCAACAAGAACATCACCTATGACCTTTGCAACACGGGCAGGGGTCCTGCCAGCTCTTGCCTGGCTGCTGCCATCCTGCACTCCCTGGTTCCCTGCGTGGATTGGGCCCATCTGGACATCCGGGGCACTGGCATGACCACCAAGATCAACCCCAGGCCCTACCTGCTGAAGGACTCGATGACCGGACGTCCGACGCGCACTGTTATCCAGTTCATGTACCAGATGGCCTGTTCCGGCCAGTAGAACCCTTCCTCTATGGACACCTCATTTGAGGGCCTTTGTTGTAGCTTGGCCCATGTATTCGATATTTGATTCTTTGGTACTGTATTTGCACGCAACTAATCTCTGGCCTGGGATAGCGATCATCGTGAATGTGCACATTAATATCGTTAACAATAAATTGTATGAATTATGAGGATAACAAAATATCTTGCTTTTTACTTTAATCACCGCCGTTTTCTCAATATCTAGTTCTAGTTTATCTGTCGTTCAAGCTAACCTGAAGTTTTCGGAAGATAATATTGTCACACAGTCCTAAAAATAAATTTATAGACCCAAACACTTAACCAGAACCTAACCTCTAGTTACGAGTTTTCAGTCGGATAAGACATGGCACTAAATTAAGAACATTTTTCGAAGTACCAATTTAACTCAATGTCAAAAGTTAACATGGCTTTGAGAAATCGGCACTATATGAAAGATGTTCATATAGAAATGTAACCAACAACAACCTATATAAGACCAATGGACCTACATACATATATCATTAATATGTATTTAACTCCAAAGTGCACAATTAACATCCATTATCTGTTTCATGATTTTATAAACTCCATTTTCGAAATAGTTAATTTATTGGCTAAGCTAAAATTACCCCAATACAATTCCCCGCTGATTAGTACTCAATCAAGCAAAACTTAGACCAACAGTGCAACCTAAGGTTGAGCAATTTCACCTCAGTTTGAGGCCTCCTTTGGTGCCCACCTGTCAAATCAAAATTTGATTTTCAATCGAATAAATATGGCCTGATTTACCAACTCGATTGATGGCAGCAATGCGGATTTTGGGGCTTTGATGTGCGATGTGATTATGTTGACTATAAAATATTTACCTCTTGGCTGGAGTGACGGGAAAATTGCTTTGAAGTCTGTGGTGCGGGGTGCAGAGGTGCCAATCAATGGAATTCGGTAAATGGCATTATGAGGTTGCCTTGATATTGTCCACATACATATGTGTATGCTCATTCATACAAACGTGCCAGCATTTATCCGGCAGAATGTTACGGCTAATTGCAAACGGAGCACGAAATGGCAAATGTCTCTCTCAATATTTAATTGGTCCCTGCCAGGCTTAGATGCTCAACTGGTCCTTTGGTCCTACGATTTGGTCCTGGCTACCAAAGGATGTTCACCAGGTGAACATGGGCATTTGACTGCAAGCCATGTAGCTGCAGTTGGCAAATGTTGGCAAATCGCCGTTTGTGGGCTTTTGACTCGGTTTGTTTGCGGCCGCTTGGCCGGTCAAATTTAATTTCGCCTTCTCGAATGCGAAATGGCATACTTCTCGATTATATATTATACACACAGTCCCTTGGGGCCTCGGGTCGAAACCTTAACATTGCACTTAACGCATACAGCTGCGCACAATGTCCTATTTGCCCAAAGATTTTCCATCCGCCCAGCCACCCCGTGGCCCCCTTGGCCCTTCTTGCCATTTGTTACCTTGATTAGCTAATGCTAATTTGGGGATTTGCAATTTCCTCTGCTTGTTTATTTATGCCTCGGCTTGTGTTTGAAGTGCTGATTGTGCGGCCCAAATGTAATACAGAAACGAGTTTGAAATTCATTGGCAGCTCAATTGGCAGATATTTTATAATATCTGTGTCTAAATAGGGTTTATTGAATACCAAATCAATTTATATTTTACCAAATTGGCGGTTGGTATACCTATATAAATAGGAATCATATATTTATCTGGAATACCGGGGGATGAAACTTATTTTATCTGTTTTTGATTTATATATTTGGTTCTAAGAGCCAATTTCTCAATGTCAGGTTAACTTATGTCATTGAGTTATCAAATCAATTTATATTTTATTAAATTAGTGGTGGGTATTTATTATTAAAAAGGAATCATATATATCTCTGAAATACCGTAGAAGAAGACTTATATTATCTGTTTTTGTTTTATATATTTGGTTTTAAGAGCCAATTTCTTAATGTCATGTTAACTTTTGTCATTGAGTTAGATTTTTATACCCGTTACTCGTAGAGTAAAAGGGTATACTAGATTCGTCGAAAAGTATGTAACAGGCAAAAGGAAGCGTTTCCGACCCCATAAAGTATATATATTCTTGATCAGGATCACTAGCCGAGTCGATCTAGCCATGTCCGTCTGTCCGTCTGTCCGTCTGTCCGTCTGTCCGTCTGTCTGTCCGTCCGGATGAACGCTGAGATCTTGGAAACTATGAGAGCTAGGCTATTGAGATTTGGTAGAGTAGAGTGCCACGCCCACTCTAACGCCCACAAACCGCCCAAAACTGTGGCACTTACAGTTTTGATGCTAGAATAAAAATTTTAACTGAAATGTATTGTTCTCATCAATACCTACCGATTGACTCAAAAAAAAGTTTGCCACGCCCACTTTAACGCCCACAAACCGCCCACAAACTTCAAAAAATCGTAAGTATGAACGTGGATATCTCGGAAACTATCAAAGATAGAGAATCGAGATCTCAGATTTAGATTCTGTAGCTTTGTACGCAGCGCAATTTTGTCACGCGAATATGCCACGCCCACTATAACGCCCACAAACCGCCCAAACCTGTGGCGTCCACAATTGTTATGCTAGATGAAAAATTTTAACTGAAATGTATTGATCTCGTCAATACCTATCGATTGATCCAAAAACAAATTTGCCACGCCCACTCTAACGCCCAGAACACTTAAATCTGTCTACCGCCGGTAGGTGGCGTATTTAAATCTCGCTTTGCTGCTTGCATATCTCCATTTCCCTTTGGTCCCTTAAGCTGAGTAACGGGTATCTGATAGTCTAGGTACTCGACTATAGCGTTCTTCCTTGTTTTTTCTGAAAATTTAAGTTATTCTTTATCATGTTGGGCTGTATCAATTTAACTAGTTCACTGTTCTAGTTAAACTTGTAAATATTTTAATATATTTTAAAGGATAACGAACCAGAAACTTAACCTGACATTGAGAAATCAGTCCAAAGTATGTTTATTCGATCACCTCAATGTATATTAAACCTCCATTGGTTGAAAATGCTTATTTAAAATAAGACTTATAATGTTTTAAGGGACACAAATAAATGTACATTTGACCGACTTGCTATTACAAAACATTTTAAGCTCTACCCCCTCTCTACCACTCGTATACCATTTTAAATACGATTGATTGATTTTCCTTTTAAATGTAAATAAGCTTAAAGACATAATATCAAGTGTCAAAAATGTCATAACATTGTATGCACTGAATGGCTCTTAAGCCAGCAATTAATTAGTCTCCTTTGCTTTGTAAAATATGCCTAATTTGTCTTCAATTAGAATACCTAAAGGCGAATAAAGGACATTTTGGTTTCGTAACTCCCAATAAAAACAAAAAAACATTCACAGCTCTGCACATCCAAATCCCCGATGGCCAGATTGCCCTCAGCTGAACCCATTGACTTTGGGCCATTACCGGGAGCAAGAAAAAAAAAATTAAAAAACATAAACGTCTCATTTGAACACAAAATGGCAATTTGCTCAAGACAACACCGAAAAGGCTGCCCCCGTGGGCGGCCGGGGGTTAAGTGGGCGGGGTCCCGCCTTGGACACGGACTAAGGAAATGCACGGATTTTATTGCTTATTTGTTAAATGGCTCGAAAAAGTTAATCAAGCGTGATTTTGATACGCCCCAGAGATAACGAATTATACTAGGTGGAGGGAACTTGGGGAAATGATTTTCCCCTGCATACATATGCAAGTAGCCCTGTGTATATATATTGTGTGCTTTTTGCTCGGCTATTGTTTTTATTGGTAATTTGGGAAAACAAAAAAAATTGGAAATTTCGCCGTTTGACTTTTAAGAACAGGAAAAAAACGCCAAGCTCAGACATATCGTCAACGACACCTGGCGTTTGTCGTTTTATGAATTAATAAGGACGTCAGGTCGGTTGGAAGTCCCCATTCCTTATATTCTACATCCCATAACCCCTAAAACCCCCACAACTGGAACTTCAAAACATAATGCGAGCGGGATAATACAAGCCGTCTTGTAGCTTATTAAACGTATTTTTACAGCATGCTTTACAGGAATTCTCACTTTATATGCAAACATGTGAAACACTATAAACAAAAGACCCCAATTTGCACGCACACACATACGCACTGTTGCCCTCAAAAGCACCCACTCACACACACACTCACACACACATCTGTTGTGGGGGAAAATTCGCTTTCTATTAAATTTTACAGTAAACTGAATTTACACCCGCTCAACAGCGGGGCGTAGGTGTTGCGGAAAAGCAGGAAAGGCAGCAGCACTTTTCTCATATAAACACAAAATTGCAGAAAATGGCGACACCTGCTGTTGCAAATTAGAAAAATAAGATGTTTCATAAAAATGAAATGTCAGTTTTGGGGGGAAGCTAAGGAGAAATAAAAGTGGGGAAAACAGAGGCCCAGCAGCACAGCAGGAAAATCATCAACAACAACAGGTGACAGGTTAGGGAAAGTTGGTGGGCCAAGCCAACACAAATACGACGCATTCAAATTGAACACTTGGAAAAAGTAGGAAAAATAAATATGGTAAAATGAAAAACTAAATATTTCAAAGGATTAAAAAAGATATTATTGGGGGTGCCACACAATTAACCAGGGTTTTGAAATCACTTTTATATGTAATTTTGGGTGCCTAAAAGTATGCAGTAAATTAAGGTTAGTAGTTTTTCTGAATGGTTATATTGTACTTCTGACCTTAAAATATATTGCTGCATACTTTTAGACACCTAACATTAAATTTAACAGTGATTTCAAGACACTGGTGATTTGTATGACTCTTACGATAAAAAAAGAGTATTTACTGAAGGAAGTCTTCCGTTTTAATTTTTAGTTAAAAATAATATCGTTTTTTCGGAAGTAATTGTTATTTAAATTTAGCTAGATTGAACATATTCACATAGTTGCTTATATTTTCTTATAGGAAAATCCATACCCATTTTATAATTATTTAAAGTTCTTAGGTCTTCTCTTTAGGTCTTTCTCTTTGCCTAAAAGTATGCAATAAATAGAGGATAGTAGTTTTTCTGAATGATTTCGTTGTACTTCTGAGCTTAAACTATATTGTTGCCTACTTTTAGACACCAAAAAATTAAATTTAACAGTGATTTCGAGACATTGGTGATTTGTATGACTCTTACGATAAGAAAAGAGTATTTATTGAAGGCAGTCTTTCTGTTTTTATTTTTGGTCAAAAATAATACAATTTTGTCGGGAGTAATTATTATAAAAATGTATCTTGCAAGAACATTTTCACATAAAAATTTATATTTTCTTATCGGAAAATCCATATCTATTTAAAAATCATTTGAGGTTCTTAGGTCTTCTCTTTCCTTCAGTGCAACAAATATTCAGATATGAACAGTTTCAGAAAAGCAAAGACGAGCTACTCTGAGTTGATGGGGAATATCTTCTTTTGACATATACCTTTCGTTTTTCCTTTTTGGGGATAACTCCCTTCCGAAAGGTAACACGTCTCTTATCAAACATTGTGCTCACAGCGATTGGGCACAAAAGTCATTTAAAGTTTGCCGAGCAGTTCGATGCTGCAACAGTGGATGTGGAAAATGCTCGGGAAACAGCAGCAGAAGCCGTAAACAAACACAGGGCAAGAGGAAGCAAATCTAATAAAATCAGCAGATGATGGTCATTAGACCGAAAAGTAATTTCATTTATTCGCAAACTCGATTTGTTGCTTTGTAGCACGAAGTGCGCACGAGTGCTGCTCCTGTTTCTGTTTCTGCTCCTGTTTCTGTTTCAGTTTCAGTTTGCTTTCTGTCCCGTCCGAGGACTTTGGCCGAGGTATCCTGCAGTGGCCAAGATAAAGGCCAGGGGTCAGGGGTCAGGGGAGTTTTAGGCGGCTAAGCAAGGCAAATCAAAGCAGCGAAGCGTTCAACCAGCGTCGCGCGTAAAAACCAAAAAGAAACAGCAACAAACGGGCTAAAAGAAACACAAACAATGGATGCAGCCAAAAGCAGACAATGTGAAAAATCACATGCACTGAGAAAAATATAAGTACAGATATATATCAGCCCCAAAATTGTCTTAAAACAACAAAAACTATATAACTGCTTTATTTTTGAATTTTAATATTTTTGAAAGGCTTTTGACTTTAATTGTAAATTCTAAAAAATAGAGACTAGCTCAAAAATAAACAATTTTTTAAACTTTTTTTTATTATAATGTATGTTAAGTTAAAATATATACATACTAAAATGTTTCTTATTAAATTGTATTATTTTTAAAATTTATTAGAAATATATTTGTACATTTTTGACAAATGGTTAACCCAAAGTTTTACCCATTTCTATTAAGTTTTAATTTTAAATATTGGGTAACTTCTAGTTAAGTGACTTTAAATATTATACTTAATTTAATTATAATTTATGCATTAGCGCGCTTAAAACATTTTCTAGACTTTAAAAAAACTCAAAATTGGCAGTGTTTTTATTTGTTTTTAAAAGAAGTCCTCAAAGTACCTATGACATAAACATTTTTATTTCTCTTTTTCGAAATAAAAATAACAAAAAACGATTTCTCATCCCAGGAGATATTTATAAGCCAATGTTGATAATAATTTTTCAAGACATTTATTTTTCTGGGTGCACTGGGATGGCACTAAAGGGGAGTCCAACAGCAATAAGAAAGTGTGCTGCGCTCTTATAGATTTCTTAAACAAATTCCGAAGATGCGTCGTTAAAATTTGGCCGCCACTAAAAGCACAAACGGATTAGAGAGCCCATCAAGAGCCGGGTTCGGGAGATCCTGAGATCTTGCGCGAAGTACCTTACCGTTGGGGTCATAAAACTGCTTTTTGGGGCCAGGAACACACACAGACTCACCTGTAATAATGGCGAAACAATAAAATTTGCCGGCGGAAAAGTTTTTCGCTTCGAAATTTCAATGGCAAAATCAAATGGACAAAATGTAAATGAAAATGCTTTTAAAATGAAATTTAGCGTTACCCAAGCGCTTCATTGTTGCGCAGTATGGACCGCGTTTCCTGTCTCTGTCTTTCCCCCTTTCCTGTCTCTTTCCCTCCCTTTCCAGGCAAAACGAATGGCATTTTCGGAGCGGCACCTAAACGGAAATGAAATTAAGCAGAAAATGTGCCATTTGCCAGCTGGCAGTTGTTGTTGCTTCAGTTTCAGTTTCAGCCATTACTTTCGCCCGGGCAGCAGTAATTGAAAAGTTGGTAGGAACGCAGGAGCCACTTGGAGAACAGGAGGCCCAAATGCAGAGCACTCCATGTTTGCTTTTCGGGCTACGGATTTGCCCACCGGCACAGGCTGATTTGTGGAATGCCATTAAGCCCTTAGTCGGCCAACTAAGGAGATGGTGTCAGATATCAGGAAGCGGGAGATTAGTCAACCTTTAATCTGACTTTGGGCTATATGGTAATTAACACTTCTTAGCCAGGCTAAAACTAAGTACTTCTTAAAGGTCAAACTTTAACCCGTTAAGATCATCGGATTCATCCATTTATCTTTCTTTATATACCTTTTTACCTACACATCTTAAACCTCATAGCAAACCTTAAGAAATCATTCAATATTTTTATATTTGTCTTATAATTTCTAATTTAATCAATCAAATGAAGGGATAAGAAAAAATGTTACATAAAATAAGGGAAAAAAATGTCTGGTAAGGAAAATTATTGATTTTTATAATAATACGAGTTCTTTACTACATGAAATATAACAGATCTCTTAGAGTGCGTACTCCAAAATACTTACTTATATACTAAATATACTGCATTGAATATAACAGATCTCTTAGAGTGCGTACATTAAAATACTTACTAATATACTAAATATACTGCATTATATACATATAACAGATCTCTTAGAGTGCGTACTCTTAAATACTTACTAATATACTAAATACTAATACTATTTCAAAATATAGAATTGCTTAAAGTCCCGTAAAATCTTATTATCTCATTTAAATAAATTTATAAATATTTAAAAGCACTCTCTTATTTGTTAGATATTTTTTAAAAACTAAAACAAAAAGTATACTTAAACGTTTATATGTATTTTAGTTTAAAGAGCAAATACTATCGCTTCCTAACATCTTTTCTGGTCATTCATGGATAGTTAAAGTAAATCATTTTGAAAAGTAAATCATTTTGAAAAAAACTTTATGTGATTAAACGTAACAGGTTCAGACCAGACCTCTTGTTATATATGTGTTTCACTGCTCTCCACACTTAAAACACTCCTGAAAAGTGTCTGTGTTATCTCACACTTTCAGTTATTACGAATGCCGCAAAATAGTCGACACTCAGGTTGATGTACGAGTGCAATGGCCAAAAAGATCGCTCACAGCCTGCCACGCCCACTCGGCCAGCTGGTGCCTCCGCCCCCGAAAAAGTAGCAATTCCCAGAACGATGTTCGTACATCTCCGGGCATATGGTACTTCATAATTTTGATGGTCCAACGAAAAAGTTTATTTTCCATCTCCACACACACACACACGTCCACTTTTCCTGTGGTCAGTGGAAAAACTTCGCAGCTATAAAATATGGTGAAGTGAACTTCTATTTGTCAGAGTTTTTATGCACTTGGACTAGTGCTTCCCTTTTGCTTACATTATTTGATTAGCAATATTTAATGAAATTGTCATAGTTAGACATATGTACATCTGTCCCCCGGATTGTGGCATCATAATTCCTGGGGAAACTTAGGAGGAAGTTGGATAATGAGGGAATCCCAGACAATAAGAGGAACTTTATGCTAACTTTAACAAACTCCCGGGTTTGCCATCAATTTATCGGGCTATGGAGAAGAGAACGTAATTGCATTGGCCGCATGAAAGAAAATCATTAATGACATACTGCCGCGGTGGTGGTGAAAATGAGGGGGACCCTCTTGTGGATGGCCGAGCATTTACTTTTAACAATTCACGCTTTTCCTACCGGGAGGAGAACAAAGTTAAGTCGGGTGGAAGTGCAAGTGCAAGGAAGAAATTAAGCTGAACAATATATTTTCTTCGGCAAGTGCAGCGCCTGCATCCGCCCCCTAACTTCCGGTCCTATCCTTTTTCCTTCCCAGCGCCCGCGCCCTTATTAGCAGCGCTCTTGTTTGCCTTTTCGCATTTTTTGCAAGGTCCTTTTTCGCGCTCTTGTTGTGGTTATGCTTGCTTTTGCTGTGCGCTATGCTGTGCTACACTGAGAAAAACTTTTAATAATTTTACAGATTTCTTAAACATTTTCAAAGATCTTAAAAATAAAATTTCAAACTACTCAAAAAACCAAATCGGTTTAAGATACAGAAATCTTTTAAGGATTTATTACACCGCCTAAAAGTATGCTAGGTAAAATATAAAGTGATTATCCATGTGTTTATCAAAGAGGCTTTCCAATTTGTAAAGTATCGTAGCATACTTTTTGACACCAATAAAACTGTTTTCAAGCTTTTGAAGATTACATTAAAATATTATTAAAGTGACACATTTTTTTTCATGATTTTAATAAATTACCAAAAATGATTCTAGTTGAAAAATATTGTAGCCTACTTTTGGACGCCAAAAAAATTATATTTCAAACTTCTGGAGATTTCAAAAAACACTATTGAAAGGACTATTAACTTTCTTGGATTTTCTTTCTTGATTTTGGTAACTTGCATTCAATTTTTGAGTTTCTTTACTTACATGATAGGTTAAAATATGAAATATTATTCTTTATTATATATTTAAAATTTTTTTTAGTAATGCTAGTATTGCCGAGTTTTTTCACTGCAATTTCAGCCATTGAAGCGCAGCAACAAAGCGCGAATTACCGCCATTTTGTGCACTTTGAACGCCATGTTGCCGTTTTTATCGCTCCGCTCCTTCTCATCCTTCTTCGTCCTTCTGGAGCTCACCCCCCCAGGATCCCCAGGACCTCTTGTCATTGCAGCTGCCAAGTAATTTTCGCAGCGCCAAAGAGTGCCGCGCGTCCCATTGAGGCGGGTAATTGATTTATGTATTTATACTGATTTTTTAATTAATTTATAAGCTTTGCTCTGGAGTGGCGGGAAGCCCAAAATGCTATTTAATGGCAAAGTGCGTAAATCAATTGGCGATGGATGCCTGCTGTAATAATAACCTTTTTCACTGCTTATTACAGCAACTATTTCTATAGATATAGATCGTAAATCAGCGTAAGTGCCAGTGTAAGTGGGAATATTCAATTAAATCTTGCCAAGATAAATGCATTGGGCAGAGCTAGTAATTGAATTGCCATTTTTTTTTATTTTAATATGACGTTAAGTGCAGTAGTTGCAGCTAAATTGATTGAAGATTGTAAATGGATCAAATCTAATCTATCAAATTATTAATCAATTATAAGAGGAAAGTACCTGTCATCGGCAATTGGCTTTCAATTTGAACGTTTACGAAATATTTATTTAATATGGAATGCAATTACCTATGTCTAAATAATATGATAAATTACATTTTTTAAGTTTTATTATGAAACCGCAACGATGTGGAAAAGCTTCATAAATGGTTTATAAATTTTAACACAATTTTAATTTCTTGCCTAAGCCAGTCTTAACAATATCTAATCTATCAAATCATTAATTAATTACAAGAGGAAAGTACCTTTCATCGGCAATTGGGTATCAATTTAAACGTTTACGGAATATTTTTAGAAATACAGAAATCAATTACCTATGTCTAAATAAAATGATAAATTAGATTTTTTAAGTTTTATTATGAAACCGCAACGATGTGGAAAAGCTTCATAAATGGTTTATAAATGTAAACACAATTTTAACTTCTTGCCTAAGCCAGTCCTAACAATATTTCGACCGCCAGTGTGCGGTGGGCGTGGCATAGGCCGTCCGCTCTTTATTAGCAATACAAATGCAAACAAACTGCACTAGCACACAAACACCACTCTATACGTGAGCGTGTGTGTATGTGTGTGTGAGTTCATTTCCGGTGGGGGACGATGTATTTTAATCCTGGTTGCTCCTGTTGTTGTAGTTGCAGTGGTCCTTGCTGCGTTTGCGTGCATATGAAAATTAAAATTGTTGACAATTGTCATTTTTTTCGCATCGCTGTTGTTGTCATTGTGTTGTCAGCGTTGTTACCGCGGTTGTTGTGGCCCGAACCGCCCACTGTCGTATTTTCCCCGGGCTTTTCCCAACCCCCCAGCCCAATGTTGCCGTTGCTGCCACACGCAACTAACCGCATTTTGATTGCCATGCATTCGACCGAATCGTGCTCGTTGCTAAATTGAAAGCATTTTCCGTGCCGTGAATCTCGGTTGCCAGCAGCAGGAGCAGCAGCAGCAAAAAAATACATATTCGCAGAAACCGGAGAAAGAACGGAAGTTGTCGCTGGCGTGTTGCATGCGTGGTCTGCATCCCCAGTGCCCCTGCCCCCGCCCCTGCCACTGCCACGCCCCCTCCCAGATCCTCAGCCTCCTTATCCTTATCGCCAGCAGGCTGTGCGATTTGTTTGCTTGCTCAGCGCAGCTCATCTCATCGCCGCACAGAGTGTGAAACTGCATTAAAATTGGTTATCCTGGAGGTGACAACCATCCAATCAATCGGAATATACATGTCATTTATGCATACACATAGCAAAACCCCGCAACATGATATTATACTTTCAATTATATTATTATAACCTTATTGACATAACAATATAAGGTTACCATTTAATTTTAATAAAATTAATTTACTTACTAATGGCCAGTTTCTCGAGTTCCGGTTAAAATTAATTGGCCAGATAAAGTCCAGTTAAGAAAATTAGGTTTTCTGGAGCGTCAATGAAAGAGCTAAACTATATTATTATTACCTTATTGGTATAAGTTTCAATTTAATTTACTTACTAAAGATCAGTTTCTCGACTTCCTGTTAAGATTATTTGGGCATATAAAGCCCCTGTTAAGAAAATTAGATTTATGGAGCGTCGATGAAACAGCTAAAATAAGGTATTTTAACCTTATGATATAATTTTACTTAATATTAAATTAATATTTATTTTAATTAAAGATAATTTACTTACTAAAGGCCAATTTCTCGAGTTCGAGTTAAAATTTCTTGGACAGAAAATGACAAGGACAATCAGTACTTGAGTAGCCTATTCTAAAGATTTATTTACCCTAATTATAAAAAATATTTAATATTGGATTTCTAAATACTTTGGGACTTGATAACCTTTTCTGGCATTATTTTTCCCCGTGCACATATGATGAGGCTTTGCCGTCGCCTAACTCAATTGATTTGCTAATGTTCCGGAGGTGCTAAGACCAGAATGAGGCTTAATTAAGTTTTTGTGTTGCTGCCGGCTGAGGAGATTGTGTGCATGTGTATCCTTGAGGGCCTGGCAAGCGCGCACATCTTGTATCTGTGCACTGTACAAGTATCTTTCAGATACGTAGCCAAAGCCAGCCAGTCGTGGCAGCTGTCAGACGGAAATCTCGCAAGTTCATTCAGCCACACAATAACATAATTATTCAATTACACGATGTTGCTTGTTGATTTCGCTTGGGTTTAAAAAAAAAAAGAGTAGATCCCTAAGACGTCTAAGAACGTAATCGCTCCGACCAAAATCAACAAGCGAAGGTCTAATGCAATTACAGGAATCCAGGCGGATATTTGCCGAACGGAAAGGGCAAACTCTTGGCGAAATTGTGAATGGTAGACCAACATTTGCACAGGCCATAAATTCCCAACATTCGCCAATGCCAATAAGTTGGGGCCGGGGACTAAAGTTTTACATTGGTAACCGAAAAATATGCAAAGCAGTCATAATTTTACTTTAGAACCGAAATATTTTCGAACGAAATTGTTAGCAAACAAACTTTTTTATGCATCAACTAATTTCAATCAGCTAACAAAAATGTGCTTGCTGCCCTTTTCCGGCCACCGCAGTGCGAGTGAGATGCAGAGTGAGGAAAAGCGCCGAAAACAAACGGAAAACTTTTGTCAATAATGCCGACGACGTTGTTGTGGCTTTTGTTGTTTTCGTTGTTTTCCAGACTGCTTTTCTTATTGTAGTTTCCATCGCCTCCAATGTCTTAAATCCCAACTGATTGCGCTGAGTGGCAGTGACAATTGGGGGCTCGGTGGTCGAGGGTTAAGACAACTTCTGGGGAACTGCGAATGATCCGATGCACCTGCCCCACCTTCCAAGAAATCAGTTTACCCATCAACTTCTCAGACTGAAATAAAACAAAAGTATACAGGGAATTGGCTTAGTGGGAAAGGAGTTTTATGTTTTTACAAGATTTTGTAGTAGGTAAATTTAAAATATGAAAGCGTTAAAGACTATTTTTAATTATTAAGGGCATAAAACTAAAAATCCGTTTTGAAAATAATGTAGTACCCGATGATACAATCATCAACCCATTTCCAAACTATTTTAAAAATATAATCTAAAACATTTGGTCCTTCAAGCCGGATCTCGAATAGGCTGGAGAGCATTTTATATACATAGATTAAGATATATATTAAATTTTGAATTTAAACAAATATTTTAAATTTTCATTTGTATACAGCAACATTTAATAATATAAAGAACATCATTTAAAAATTCGTAAAATGTTTTAAAATAAGATCATATAGATGCACTTCTTGTTCTTCTAGTTCTTATACTTTACTGTGCTTTGATTAATACTGTACTATACACTATACTGTACTTAATAAAACTTAATTAATATTAACCTAATGCTTATAAGTAGATGTTATTCAAACAGTCTAAGATGTTACCAAATATTTTTGAATTAACAAATTAATTTAAAATTTTTTATTTACACTTTGATATTTTCATTGTAATATTGCAAAAATATCCCAGAGATATACAGCAGGCAACTTTTGGTCTAACATTTGCATTGTCTTAAGGAGTTGTAGTAAATTAACTAGAATCAGCCCGAAGGATGAATGCAAATTAAGAACTAGGCAGCTTCTTCGCAGAATTAAACAGGTATCCTGATGACCTGCCAAAGTGTGAGCCACGGGGCTTCACCTTGGCTAATACATTAATTAACTTTGCCTCCGACCATTGTATTCGAATGCCACTTATTCGTGGGCTTATCATTGAGCCAACCGAAGGGTCGGGGCCAAAACAAATACACAAACCTCTCCCTGGCCCTAGCCCTATGAATTCTGCTTAACAATCACAACAAAAATGGGCGCGCCAAACTTTTAATGAGCTAACGCCGCTGATTCAGCGTTCTAATTAACATTTAACGAGCACTTCGTCCAACTAACACAGAAATAGGGCTCGATTTGACCACCTGACGGCATATTATTTGCAGGTGAAGCAACAGATTCATGTGATAAATTTGGGGCAATGGGGAATTTTTTCAATTTCGACATACATCCTTTCTGGCTAAATTATTTATTTTACGCCTATCTAATGATCCATATGCCTTCTACTTCATAAATATACTTAATGTTAAAGTGCAAAGATCTATATTGTACTTCTGTACTACATAAGTATTAAAAAAAAAAATAATTAAATAACCAGACTTAACCGTCAAAATAATATAGGTAACATTTTTAAAATTAAAAATTTTTATTTTCATTTGTAGTAATCTGTTTTAATCGTATTGAATATATAAAAAAAAGGGTGTTACTAAAGAAAGGTTTTATATTATTTATTGTATGTTCAATTTTCCATCTGTGATTTAACTAAAAAGGTTTACTACCTCTACCCATGTCAGATTCATACGAATTATTATTATCCCTTAATTTTTTGTTTTCAATAATAATCGTTAAAATGTCTTATAAAGTAAAAAATTTTAACTCAGCTATAATAATAATATAATTCATATTTATAAAGCATATTTTTAAATATAGTGCTATATCTTAGAGTACATTTTACAAAAATTCTACATCGTTCTAACGCCACAGATCAAGTATACGCCGGTTCTGAGAACTATAAGACTTCAACCCCCTATTATAATGGCGCCATCTAGAACATATAAACTCAAGTAATACTTAGCTTTTGTTCCGAAAAGTTCCCCAAAGCTGTGGGGGTGGAACTGGGAGAGTTGAAGAGCCGGCTAAAGCTCCCAGTTGGGGCAACTCTACGACCCCAAAACATATGGCCTGGCAGGCTGCACAAAGCTGCGCTGCTGAGAGAGAGTCGAGAGAGTTCCTGGTACTCGTAATCGTACCGCTCCGTCCTCCGCTGGCGATGTGTTTATAACGGAACTCTCAGTTCGCTCGCGCTCAGGCTCTGGGAACGTTGTGCTCTGGACCGCCGAAAGGACCAGCTCCACGCTGGGAGTACAGCCAGCCAGTTTATATATATACAACATTTGGCCTGAAGTGGCCAAAAGTGTGACAAACAGAACGGAAAGTTAGCATACTTTTGCGAGTGACGATTTGGCCAAATCGTGAGTTCAAGCCCCATCCATTCCAGTAAAATCGAAGATGTGCAAAATGTGACCCAATTGAAAACGCGAAAACGGGTCGTAGCTACATATAAAATACCTATCTATATATATATGCACATGTATGTGAATGAGCCTAAGTACATCCGTCAATACTAGGAGGTAATCCCCATGCCGATATTGTGGGCGCGGTGGAGTTGTTTAGCAAACACACATAAATTAATAATCAACACTTTTGGGGCCTGGGGCAAAAAGTATCGGTTATGCGAGGTTTCGTGTGCGTGTGTGTTTGTTTTACTTTTCTGGCAGAGCTGCAAAAAAAGTTCGAATTGCTGGAACTTCAGGCAAACAGCCCGAAAGGTTTCGCCTGCTGCTGCTCTTTTTCGAGGCACAGCTGATTTGCAAAGCCCCCATGGCGAACATGTTGGCTTGTTTGGTTTGAAGCTCAGGACCCCCCAATCTTCAGTCCCCTCCAAAAAAAAACAGAACCCGAGTTCTCTGGGCCTAGCTTTACGGGTTTACGGTTCTGAAGCACGCACCCAAAGGGCAGCGCAGCGTGCACACGTAATAATATAGCCATAATCAAAGGTAACCCGGGACAACGGAGCGTATGCGTGTTTTCAGAGGAGGTCGGTGGCCTGACCACCAGCTAGTCGCTATGACACGCGGAATGCCAAGGATTCGGGGATTGACAGAGCGAAAAGTCGACCGTTTGGGCACTTTGAGCAATTAGCCAGGTCAGGTCTTGACATTTTTGGAGAGAAAATTAGCCATACTTGTACTATTAAATACTATTAAGTATTAAATAAATACTTTCCAAATTATTAAATTAATTTGATTTGATTAAAAATAATTCCCCAAATCCAAATTCTAGACTTTTTAATATTGAAGTGAAAGTGTAAAGCATAGACTTTAAATTATTTATACTTGAATGTATGATATACTTTCAATATTATTTATAATACAACCAGTATTAAATCTTAACTTTCTTTTTTTTTGATGTACCATTAACATTGACTTTTAGTTAGAAATAAACGGGTTATACAAGTTTTAGACGTACTGAATAAAATATTGACAATATTATTTATTTTTTATGAAATACATACATCTTTGCCATTTCTTAAACAAATATTATAAGTTTTAAAATAGAAGATTTACATTCAATTATATTTTTTTTTTAAATATACCTCTTTGCTATTCCTTAGACATATACTTACTTGCAATCCATAAATAATTTTTAAATTAAAATTTCTATTTCGACTATAATATAATTAACTTTATCAAATAATCATTATCATCAGATAAACATCTAAAATTTAACTTTCCTACATATTATTTGTTGTGACATACATATATTATAATTATCGTGACGTATATGTTATTACCATTTAGCAATAACAATTAAATTATAAAAAAACAGCTAAAATATTAATTGCGTATATGTACTCGTATTATTTCTACAAGCTTAGATTTAATTTCTATGAGAACTATTGTTATTTCTGTTGACATTTTGAAAATCTATCTTAGTTTCATGAATTAAAATTCGAATCCAAACTAAACCGATTCCAATTATTTTTCCAATCAAGGACCGTAACGAAAACCACAACATTCGCAATCAAAAATCCTTTGACCATAAAGCAGTTTGCAGAAATCGAGTGAAGCGAAAGTGCTTCCCCTCGTATTCAAAATTTCTCAATCTCAGATGGCATTGCGGCTGGCACCATATGCACATATTTGGCGCCCAAATCGCCTCCCCTCCTAAAAACTCTCATCCCCCCTGACAAAACACCTATTTATGGAGCACAAGTGGTTATCCGAAATACTTATTCCCGAGGAACAGTTGCGGCCACACTTCGGCACTCGGCACCAGGAAAACCACAAACAACGTCTGCAGATGGGGGCACACTTCAATGTGTTTTCACTCATATCTCTAGTTTTCCGGTAGCATATTTATTTTTCACTTTAATGGAAAACATATGCCGACGCATGAGTTCGAGGAACAGGCACTTGGCAAAGGTATTTCTATGGCCATGGATATGGATCGCTTCGATCTGGATGAATGCTATTACATTGCGCCGCCGACTGATTGCGCTTAATTGTTTCTAATTGCATGTGTAATTTAATTAAGGCAATTGCACGGTTCACCTTGAACTATCGGCTCATCGGAGGGCCCCCGTGTGTAAACGTAATTCAATATGCGATGATTGCAAATGCAATTGCGTTGGATTTGCTTTCTACTCGGTGTCTATTACGCGGAAAAGGGCAATCGATAAAAGGCCAACGGAGCCGGCTACTCGATTTGATTGCAGTTGTTGCCACAGACCTCATTGCCATGGCCACGATTATGTTAGCGGAAAAAGAGAAAAGTTCTCAGAAATCACCTGTTTATTAGGACAACTTGATTGGCGGATCGGCTAACAAGGGTAGACGTCCCATTATTGCCACAAGTCAGGCCAACTTCAACCTTTCGCAGACCTTTTCCACTGAATTATTAATATCTGTATTTATTTTAAGTAACTTCGAGTGTTTACTTGAATCATTACGTCTTAATCCATTAAGTTTCTTGATTTGGGTCGTAATTTATTCTGATGTCCGATAATACTTTTAAGCTTTTAAGACCGACGACACCATTTCTATTTTGGGTCATAAATCATTTCAAGATCTCCGTTCTCTAAATAATTCCAGGAATTATGAAGCTCTCTGACACCATGGCCACGCCAATAGAAGAAAAACTCGATCAAAACCTGAAGGTAACCCAAAAATACACCATATATGATATGATATGATATGATAGTCTTGCTTACATTCTCAGGTGCGAACTGGTATGGTCCATGTGAGCGATGGCAAGAGCAGACCAGAACCCCTGCGACTTAATCTTACAATGGAGTTGCTTTCGCTGCAGAAGTTGGAAGTTGTTACGCCCAGTAGTTGTCATCCCAATGGACCGCCAATGGAATCGAAGGTAAGGCTTAAGGATTTAAGAACTCTTTAGATCTTAATCAAAATTTCCTTTCAGGAACGTATGGTTCAAATTACGCGTCAAAAGCAGGGCGGCCTAGGACTGAGCATAAAGGGTGGAGCCGAGCACAAACTACCCATCTTGATATCGCGTATCTATAAGGATCAAGCGGCGGATATTACGGGCCAGCTTTTTGTGGGCGATGCCATCATCAAGGTTAATGGGGAATATATTACAGCGTGTCCTCATGACGATGCCGTCAATATATTAAGAAACGCCGGAGATATAGTTGTACTCACAGTGAAGCATTATCGCGCGGCCACGCCTTTTCTTCAGAAACAATGTGAGTATGGGTGTTACTTCCAGGTTTACTAATAATATATTAACCCTCTTCAATATCTTAGTAACCAAGGACACGCCGGATTCTGACAACGATGCCACATGTGCCGAACTGAAGGCAGACGAGGGCTACAAGTCCTCCGTCAATAGTGGAACCATAAGTCGTAGCTGTAGTCGCCCCATGTCAATTTGCTCGGAGCCCGAAAAACGATGGACCGATGTGGTGGCAGGTGAGATTCGAAATTCTTGATACAGAACATAGTTATAATTAATTTACAATTTATCGAAGAATTATCGAATTACGATTAAAAGGCCGTAGATTTTAAGGACCCTCGCAGTGGGAGCTACTACAAGTTTTAGTTTAGTTTACTATGCTAACTGTACACCCTGTATAAAAATAATTAACGTTAAAAAATTAAAAAAATATTTTTAGAAAGGTATTTGAAGTTTGAAAACTATATTCCCAATAAATCTGAAAACCTATATTGCCCAACTTTAAGGTCCTTCAAATTCAGAACCCTTTGTGGACAGCTTTCAATACTTTAAAAAAATAGTTAATATAAAATATTCTTTAAAATAAGTATATAGGAAGACTTTTCTTGACTTTTAATGATTGTGTTTAACCAATATCATTTTTTACAGTACCCCTAATGATGGCCTATGTGACAAGATATATTTATGGCACCGACAAACTGCGCCAAAACGCCTTTGAAGTACGTGGTCTCAATGGCATCACCACTGGTGTTATACACTGCGATGAACTGGCCATACTTAGTCAATGGCTAAAATTGATCACAGACAATGTGGTGGGCCTTACACACTTACAAGTAAGATGAAAGTTAGACAAATACCCATTTCCTCAATACATAATATGTATTTTCTTCCAATCAGATGAAGCTATATAATAGAAATTTTGCTGTGGGCGAGCGCATTGAGTACATGGGTTGGGTAAACGAGGGAGTGATTAACAACAATATATCCTGGCAGAGTTACAAGCCCAGATTTCTACTGCTCAAGGGAACCGAAGTAATGCTTTTTGAGACGCCACCAGTAAGTTATAAAGTTGTATGATTATAAAAAATATATAATAAATATATCTTTTATTTATGAATCCCCAAAATTAGTTAAATGTGGCTGGCATCAGCAAGGCTTTGGTGGTCTACAAGGTCTATCAGACCATGTTCCGCATCGTCAAGGAATCCGAGACTGTGGATAGTCGTCAGCATTGTTTCCTGCTGCAAAGTTCGGGACATGAGCCCCGTTACTTGAGCGTGGAAACCCGTCAAGAGCTTTTAAGGATCGAAAACAGCTGGAATGCGGCCATTGTGACCAGTGTCATAAAGTTGAGCGTAAGTCTTACGAGTTTTTTATACCTTATGGAACTAAAAATTTATATTTTTCTCAGCGTAAGACCTTTGCCGTCTCGCATCATGGAAAAAGTGGTGGACTCACTCTAGACTGGCAAGCTGGATTTTCCCTAACTGAAGGAGCCGATTCCGCTACGGTTTGGCAGTATAAATTCTCCCAGCTGAGGGGCTCGAGTGATGATGGCAAATCCAAGCTAAAGTTGCATTTTCAGGATCACGAAAGTCGAGCAATCGAAACCAAGGTAGATTTATGATTTTCAGTTAAGTCTATAAGATAACAGCTAGATCTATAGGGCTTAGTTTTAATTTTTTTTGCTCAGGTGATATTTATTCTAAAACTCAAGAATAATGATTATTTTTGAGGAATATTATAAAAATCACAAATTTTAAAATCATGATGCAAATGGGTAGGCAATCCAAAGAGAATCACTATGGTATTTTCCTTTTCCGCGTGTGTCGATCCTAAGTGAATGATTTTTTGATTCAAAAAACAGATAAATAATCATTATTTACAGTCCCTGGTTTTAAATATTTGTATTTTACCTTAAAATAATAATTCTAATAATAATGCCATACATTTTTCTATTGACTTTCCTTTAGGAACTGGAATGTCAAGTCCTACAAAGCCTGCTCTTCTGCATGCACGCGTTTCTCACGGCCAAAGTGGCCTCAGTGGACCCAGCATTTTTGAGCTCTATCCAGCAGACCTAAATCAAAATACTGACAAGGACTCACGGATTCACATTTAAATGGTATATGGAATATTCGTAAAGTGCATAGCAAATAATTCGAATATGAATGTTGGACTAGGTATCTCATACATGATTGTCTGCTTGTACTTATTATAAACAAGTACGCGTATATATGTATGTATGTTGATCTGAATGATTGTAATTGGATACTGATATGGATATATATTTATGGCGCTGATAAAACTGAAAGTGAAATCTCTTGGTGCATTACAGTAAATTTTAAGCATACATAAGGAAATTACTTTAGGCATTTTTCCTATTACGTAGACTTGGTACTTAAAAAAATTGACAACAAATTTATATCGTTTATAATCGATTGTTTCCCAATGTAGCCTTTATAGTTGAATTACTTACCTTACTTACGGAACGATGAAACCACATAGGTCTGCCGATATACTGAATGTCAGAAACAGAAACTTGTCGCTTTTGCTACGAACCGAAAGGCTTCGAATGAGGGGCCTCAAAGGCTTTATTCCGTGCTGTATCCTCTAGAAATATTTCTCCGAAAGTTGAACGAAAATTTAATCGAAATATGAAGTATGTTTTGTGTGCGCTCTCAATGAAAATTTAATTTTCGAAACAAAAGAAAACGAATGCTTTAAGGTCGGATTAACTGTTATTTTTTACTGAAATAATAGCTGATGATGTCATATTAGATATATACCTTATAAAAATATATATATAACATCCACCGAACAAATCTCAATGCACAGACGTAATATGAACTAGATTTTATAACTGTTATACATCTAATCAGAGCCAGTTAAGTGATTCCATCAGACACTCACTTAGGTCATTTGTCAATTCAGAAAGTGTCTTTCAGTGGCAAGATCGATTTGTTGCTTATGCATATTGCATTGTATTGATTTTAGGCATTATTGCACAACATACGTACATCTACATATTTACGAATTAGTTAGCGAATCATCGACGAGCACAAAGGATCATATATGTAAACACACAAATATCAAGTTGGCGCATTCGCAAGACCCCCCAAACCCCTAACAGAATATTATAAAAAAACAAAAAAAATATATATGTATAACCCGCATACCAAAGCAGAAAAACCAGAATCAAAAATATTTACTGTACATATGCTTAGCTCTATTGGGTTAGTATCCGCTCTATAGCACCAGAAATGAAGTATATACCATAACCGCAGACATAATACTTGCATACAGTTCACAAGGCAAACCAAACTAGATGTGCACCCTAATCGCAACCTTAACCCAAACCCGACCAACATACGTAATCTGCATACACCGCAACATGTTATACGAGTATCAATTACCAGGGAGTTAGACCTCCCCCATCCGAACTAACCATACATAACATATATATTTTTAATGCAAAGCTTACATAGTGCTGTATGAAGTGCGCGACATACAAATATATATGCCATATGTACCCCAAAGCTAAGAATACTACTCAAAAGCTGCGATTCCGTAAGAGAGTTCAATATTTATCTGGAACTGCGCTACTTGATAAAATTCATCGATATGAAAAGCATTTGTGTTGGTTTGGTTACGGTCCACTCCTTACTTTTATACGTTACTAATTGAAATTATTGTACAAGAAAAAACGAATTCAAATTGGAATAAAACCCCAAATATCTAATCAAGAAACAAAGGATGTATTTTATTTCCTTTAATATTTATGGGATTTTTAATCTGTCTTTTTAGATACTACTTTTGGATTTCTCAACAGATATAGCTCATTTCACCCACCAATCAAAATACCATTTGGTTTTTCAGTAACTTAAAGTATAATAATTTATTTCAACAAATTGAAACAGAACTCATGGCTGTTAGTTCTGCTTCAGCGTGAAAAAAACTCTTAAAACAATTTAAAAATATCAAAATTCTATATACAGAAACCATTTTAGAATTGGGAATCTTTGTTATAACTCCCAATTGATTGCTTAAAATGGCTGTTTTAAACAAACAATCGTAGTTGCTTGGACGGGGATAAATTAGTTTAGAACAAACCTTTGCATATGACAAAATCCCCCCATGGCTGTTTGAGGGGATTTCGTTGATCAACTGTGGCAGCTTTTGCTTCAGTTCCATGAGATATCCTATAACGTGTTTAAAGCTTTTACATCATCATTGTGTGTATGTACAGATTCTATGCCCAATTTGAGCCGCGATCGTGTCGTTAATTCCATTGGCATATGCAAACATTCTCTTAAGGATTTTCAGATGGATTAACCGACGAGTGATTCTGTCTTTTGTTTTTAACTTGGTATTATCTACACAGCATTGTATTTACGTGTATGCTATAACTGGCATTAACCATACGCACTACAACCTAATCTTAACTTAGTTCTTATGGTTTGAAGCTGATCTTGCTTGTGGGTTGTTTCTCCTTCGGTGCCGAAACCTAAGTACGTTGTTTGCGAAATTTGCCGATCCTCCAGGACCTGCTCCTAATGTCGAACCAAAAACACAAACTTTCTTGCAATGCGACTCAAGTACGTATGTGAACGTGAGTTGTTGGTAAATTTCCAAATCTAAACGTAGTAAATTTGAAAACGAGCCATTGGCCGAACTCAGACATCGACGGGTTCCTTGGCGGTTTCCGTGTCGGTTAGCCGCACCACGGTGACCTCGGTGGTGACCCCGTTCAGCACCATTGCCATCGATTGCTGATCTCGCCAGGGTGTGGTTAAAATGGTCAGCCTTTGACGCAAGCTTCCCGGCGTTGTCAGAAGTTTAAAAATCGCCACCGCCGGTATCATCACCACCGAGGATCCAGCTATACACCATCCCAGCGCATTGGCCCAACTGGGATACACGTAGTCCGCATAGGTCAAAGGTTCATAGCCAATCAGGCCGTATACCGTGATGAAGAGCAGGAAAATCGGTGCCACGAAGCGCCAGCAAACCTGCCAGTATCTTCCTGGGGGAAAGCCAATCATATCCCTGATGTCCTCACTGAAACGATTGGTTCCGTAGATCCAGGACACGGCAATCGCCTCGAAGAATACGGCCACCAGAATCGAGTAGCCGGCGGCATAGCGATCGAGCAAATGGAAAAAGTAGAAGCCACCTTGGGTGCAACTGGCCAGTCCAACCACAAAGTACAGGGAAAATAAGCCAGCTACAAACACCTCCCGGTTCCTTTTGATCTTGGGGAACTCGTCGCTCAAGGCGGTGATAATGGCCTCAGAGCCACCGAACTGCAAGGTAAAGTAAAGTTAAAGTTGGATTTAAGATTGTATATACCCAAAAATAAATATAGTGATAAATTTGATATTCGCATAGTAAATTTACTCTCATGATTCTCTCTTTTAAAATGCTCTCAAATCGAAAAAGAGAGGAAATATCGAGATAGCGCCTAGAATTGCTCTGAGTAAAAGCGAGATAGCAATATTCATAAAAATACCAAATGGAGAGCAAAAAGCAAGATGGCGAACATACCAAAAATGATACGCCACGTATCTGGGTATAATTAATACTGGAACTTCATCAAACTATTCCTCATATCTTTGTCTATAAATAACACTTACCGAACTATCCAAGCCCAAGGTAAGCAGCATCATAAAGAATATAAGAGCCCAGAAAGTACTGGCCGGCATGGTGGCGATGGCAGCTGGATATACCACGAAAACCAGGCCAGGTCCCTCAGTGGCCACATCCTCGATCCTAACGCCCAAAGTGTGAGCCATATAGCCCAGCACCGAGAATATCACAAATCCGGCTATAAAGCTGGTAGCCGAATTGATAAAGCTGGTCAGCAGAGCATCTCTATAAAGATATTTATTAGGTATTTTATATCATAAGTAAAACAGAACGCAAATCAGAAACATACTTGTACACATTATTGTGGTATTTATTGTAGGATGCATAGGCCAGCAGCACTCCAAATCCTGGACCCAAGGAGAAAAACACCTGGGTGGCCGCATCCACCCAAACCTCGGCCTTATAAATGGCACTGAAGTTGGGCGTGAGATAATACTGAATGCCCAGAAAGGATCCAGGCAGTGTGAGACCCCTGATCAGTAGGATTAGTAGCACAGCATAGGGAAAGAGGGCCGTGAACCACACTACCTTGCCCGAAGTGCTAATGCCCTTCCACAGCGAGAAATAGCAGATTAAATAGACAATCAGAAGGCACAACGCCATGTCCCACTTGATGGCGCCCAGATCGTGGATGCCCTCGCTCTGGTTCAGCTCCAAAATGTAGCGGCTGTATATAGTTATAAGATTATTATTTGTTAAGGGAAAACATAGATCATACATACTTAAAATACTCTGAAGCAGCAGACTGGAAACCCTCTACATGACCCACCGAAGGCGTCTCCAAGCTTATCGAACCATTCACATAAGACTCGTTCAAGAGCAGGCTTTGATTTCCCATCACATAAAAGTCACTGTAATTTCCTATCAGTGGAACACGAGAAGCGTTTTGGCTCTCAAACTGGTAAAAATATTGAAATTAATTATTAAATTAAACTTTAACCAGTCAAGGATAGCGTATAATAGCATAAAATCACTACATCTTAGTAATAACTTAGGTATATTTAAATCTTCATTTACCGGTCTACAATTTGGGGTATTCCAGACATTATTGCACGACGTCCAAGGCAATGTGCTGGTGAAGGATGCAAAAAAGAAACGCAACGACCAGGCGATAATCACATTATAGTAGAAGTCCACATAGAAGGCTATCAACACCACAGCATAGCCAATTCCTGGGAAAATACATATCTTATCAGTGGATTTAATTTAAATATAATAAGCCAACTATTTACCCTTGAAGAGTGGCACTAGGCGACCCCAGCATGTGATGGCTCCCTTACGATTGTGCTGACCCAGGGCCAATTCCATGTAGAATAGAGGAATACCGCCGACCACCAACATAATGCCGTAGGGCACAAGAAAAGCGCCTGAAATTGGGAAGGTATAATAAAGAATATATATAATATATGGGTTTAAAGTTTAAATTACCCTGGATTCTAAACCTAAAAAAATAAGAACATTTTTGCTTGTCAGCACAGCCACAACAAATTCCAGGGGTTTCAAAACCCATTTTAAAACGCCCGAAAGTAGGCAACAATTTAATAAACAGAAAATCTAAGAAAGTTTATGGAAATCAAGCATTTGTTTTAAATATGTTTTAATATTTTAATTTGTGTTTTTAAGCATACATTTTGTTCTGTGCATCTAAGCCGCAATACTTTCCATTGATTTGAAACCCCATTTTGAATAGCCCAAAAGCAGGCAATGGTTAATTTCTTAGCAGGAAAACCAAGGAAGTGAAAGAACATCAAGCTATCTTTTCAAATAATATTAAATTTCCAACTACCCTTAGGTTTTCAACTTTTACCTTGCCTGTTTTTCATATCAGTTTTTTATAATAATGATTGCATAACCGCCTCATCTCGAATATTGAGACTGACCCGTGTCACAACCTCTGCATTGTTCTTCGCCCTGCTTCCGTCGACAAACCTACATAATTGCACACATATTTCCTACATAGACACCCGACCTTTATGTATGTTCGATGGTACACAAAATCAAATTGTTTTACAAGTGCCACTCTAAGGACATTTTAAAAACATTAACAGCAGCCTGCGAGGGAAAAGCGGGGAAAGCCTGCCGACGCGGCTGTCTCCGGCAGTCATCTCCGTCATCTCCGTCACCTCCGGAAAACCCGGACCAAAGTCACACCCCCTTTTGGGCCTGACAATTGGTAGAGTGCCATCGATACTTTGCTGAGTGGCAGGGGATGATGTTTTTATGATTTGATTATGTCTATTAGCAGGCAAAGTGGCCGACAAAGTCGTCTGTCCCCGGACTTGCTATATGCATGGGTGTTCTGGTGTTCTGGTGTTCTGGTGCTCTATATGTACTATATCTACAAAGGCTCTGACAGCCCCGGTGCTTCCGCCCTCAGTCGTGTCAATTATGTTGAAAATGTAAAACAAAAACGTCTAAAATAAAGTCGGGGCATCTATGACGCCCGTCACTGTTGTTGAAGCCATAATTTCCGGTGCTTCAAGTGCATTTCCCCCACTTTTCACCAGCTCGTCATGGACACTGTGCATAGATATGTGCCTCTAATTCGATTCCCTGGCCATAATTCGGTCAGAACTTGGCCAATTTCAGACGGACATGTGGATGTGTTGGCATGAGTGAGTAGCAGATTGAATTTCTATTGAATTATTTTCGAAAGTTATGTCTTTTAAGCAATGAAACTAAGTTTTTTAAATATTTTAATTATGCTGTTGGCAAGGGTCGTTCAAAGTAAAGCCTAAATTTAATTAAGAAGTAGCTCCTTTTTAAAAGAGAAATATTTAATTACTTGCCACAAGCTGATCAACTTAAACTAATAGAAATTGTTCACACCAAATTTGAAAGAATAAAACAGGATGATATATGACTGTATGGGTATGCCTAAAATCTGTTTTAAATTTGGCTATTGACTTTTAAAAAATACCTTTTATAAAATTAAGGATATTTAGAGTTAGCTAGGATATTTATCTTTAGTTACACAACTTTAAAACAAGAAAAGCATAAATCTTTTATGAAAAGCATGGTTAAATTAATATGTGGATGCTTTTGGCAAAGGTTGATTAAAGCACCTGACGCTAGGGCATAAGAAAAGCGCATTATCAAATAAGTTAAAAAGGTTTAACAGTGGGAATTATTTTTTGAAAACCCATCTAACTAAATTAATGTTTTAAAAAAACCTAAGGTTTTAGTTTGAGTTAATTTAGTTTTTAATATAATCTAATAATTCGAAAAAAGGTTTAAGCGTGGGATCCAGTTTTTGAAAACCCCTCTACCAATATAAAAGTTTTAAAAATACATTAAGTTCTAGTTTGAGTTGATTTAATATGCTTTAATATAATTTAATGCTAAAAGTTCATTTAATGTGCGTTATTTATTTTATAAAACTAGAAGAGCTGGAATATAATAATGAAATGCATAGCCAACTAATGTAGGAACACTTGTGGTAAGTATGCGCGATCTAAGGCTGAGGCAAGGGCCTGCTCCTAGGGTTTTAGCCATAATCCAGGACAATGTGGCTGGCACAGCCTGTTGCTGCCACCAAAGCTGCCACTTTCGAGTTGCAGGCAGCAGGCAGCAGGAAAATGGGAAATGGGAAACAGAATAAATAATACCGTCTAAGCTGTGGTAATAATCGCAACCTGAGCGAGTTGGTGGTCCTGGCAACGGACCTAAAGTGGAACTTAAGCTGGAGCCGGAGCCACTGATTGAACGCAATGAAGCGTATAAATATAACAATTTATTATTATGATTTTAAAGGGAGAGCAGCGTGCTGTTAAAGAAAAAAATGCTCATAAAATAGTAATAACTATATCGAAGGCCATGTGAGCCACACCATCCATTCAGCGGGAAAGTGCCGCAATGGGGGGAAAATTGAGGGAATGGAAATGGAGATGGAGACATGTTTCGCACATGAATTTCCCACAATGCGATGGTGGAAAGTGCTCCAGCAACAAAAGCCTAGAGAACTCCACATAAGCAGGCTGACATATTGCCCAGAAATGGGGTGTGGAAAAAGAGTGAAAGAGGGTAAGCGGGCCAAATGCGATTATGACTGCCAGATTTAGTTGTCATACAGAAGCACTTAACTTTTGGAATTGTTTTGAATGATGGCGTTGACGATGAGGATCAGGATGCGAAGTAAGTGTGTGTGTCCTTTGCCGCTTTTCCAGCGGGGGAAACCCTGCGATTTGACAAAGGAAGCTGGCGACCCTGCCCCTTTCCCCAAACCGTCAGCACTTGGCACCACTTTGACAAAGTGTTAACAAGGCCGAAAGGAAAATGCAGAAGGCGGAAAGCGGAAAGCGACGGGTTCCGTGGCGAGCCCAATGATGTGTAAAGCCATATAAATTATATTCACTCAGCCAGAGCGATTCACGAAATGTCTTTATCCCCTAATTGGCCAGTTCACAAGGAGGATAAAAGTCCTGCCATTGGTCAACCCCATTTTATGAATTGCTATTATATTATAAGTACCCTTTAAAGATGATATTTAACTTTATCATTTATACTTCATACAAATGTATATAATATACAAATTCTTCACAGAAACAATTCTGACGTTCTGATTTGAGTTGAAAGTGTTCTTAAAAATAGAACTACATTTTTGAAGATGAAAATATTAGTATTTTGCTCGGCCAGTAATTAATGATTACTGATAAAAATGTTCATAAATAAAGTAAGCTAAGTTTTCCCTTCTCACCATTTTGTTCTAATATTGGGAATATTGACACCAAAATGTACTTATACTGTTTTTAAGAACGAATGTTCTCAATTCAAGAACAATGTACTTGAATAATTCTCTCTGTGCTGAGATTTCCATATAGATATTATAGATATGCATATAGGATGGTATTAAATATATTACAAAAATGTTTACAGATGGTAATTTCTTTTATCTTTAGCTCCCATTTTAATGTATTGGTTATCTGATTCAAGCAAAAATTATTATAGTTATCAAAAAAATATATCTGAAATTATGAAAGATATATATTTTACAACTTTTTTTTATGATTTGCATAAATTTTACTATTAGATGGTCCTAAATATTTTGGAAAAAGGTTTATATATTTCCATTTTATAACAAAGAACTTACGTAAAGTTACTAATGTTTTGATTTTAATTATTTGTCAGGGACTATCAGATAAGTTCAAAAGACTTACCACCGCCATTTTTGTAGCACAAATAGGGAAATCTCCAGACGTTTGCTAAATCGACGGCGAATCCAATAACCGATAATAAAAAATCCACTTTGCCGCTCCATGTTTCCCGCTCGTCGCTGAGGCTATTGTTATCGTTATCGTGTGGCGTGGGCGTCTTTGATTTGGATATGTGTCCGGTCGGTGACATCTGCGACTATATAACCCGTCGTGTCCTTGATCCAAAACGTGGAGTTCCCGCCGCCGCACTTTGAAATCTGTGGAAACGCAGAGCACTTCAATGGGTCAGTTCAGAAATATCGGCCCCGCTCGAATCATTTAAATCCCATACCCTAACCCGAACCCGAATACCCTTATGGACTTCGATGAGTGTGTGTTCGGGGCACTTGAAACCCGTTTGGCAACGACATGTGCTCACCGAGCCCTTGAAGAGCTCGTTGGCACATTACGCATACGACAGGTGGCATGTTCAAACACACTGGCCAGCAAACACTTGACCATCCATCCACACCGCAGAACAAGCACATATATCTGGCCATATATGCTCAGCGCTGGGGAATCTTTGCGTGTAATGAAACCACAAGCACGTCAAACAATTAATCTGATCTACTTAATTCCTCCCCGCTGACTTTAATTGCCCAGAGTTGTGATCAATTAGCCGGAACGCAGATTGAGTGCTTAAAGTGCTCTGGTTCATAAGTTCCTAAGTACAACTAGACTAGAGTGCATCATGCTTTCTGTTCTAGAATGGATGGCAATCTTTGCTGGTCAAAAAAAACACATTTTGAATAAATATATAAAAAGTAATTTATGGTTTTCTACATGTCTTCTAATAAACTATTTTTAAAGAGTATTAAAAATTCTAGTGTACTTACTAAAATAGGTATTTTAGAAGTGTTGAGTCAAGTAAGAAAGTATTTTATTTTAAAGAAATCATTACGTAGGTTTACTTTATTTTATTTAGTTTACTTTATTTGAATTGCGGGGGTAGATATTTTGTTTTTATAGAAAAATCGTTTTTAGAAAATTAGGCATTGACTTAAAATTGCTAAGATGTAGAGCGAATACTTTTCAAGTGTACTTAAAATGGTAATTGCACTATAATTGATGTACACATATAAATATTCTTGTGTAGCTTAGTTTTCTTGGCAAACATCTACTAAGTCGTAAATATACTAGTATTAACAGCATTTTGATAGGCAATCATTTGCATTTCAAATTTAATCTATGATTGTTAGACTTTTTAGTATTCTAAAAATATTTATCTATTAATACAAGTGCCTTAGTAATATTTTGTTAGATGCAGCACTTGAACTGTGTTCTATTTTCGAATTCATTTTATCACTTAGTTGCATTTAAGGTTTATTAAAAATGTGTACCCATAATTTTCTTTTTTCGCCTACTTACCTAACAAATACCTCGCTCAAATCATGTACTTGCACCAATCCATTGTTAAGTAATCCGTGAGACTTGTGAAAAATATCCAGAAAATGCAGAAGAAAGCTCCACACAAGCAATGCCGAATGCGAAATACCGAACTTCACTTGAAATACATTTGAGGATGTATTATGATATTTTCCAAAAAACTTTCAACTCGAGTGGGAGGTTCAAAATCGCAGCTGTTGCGCCTTCGGTGACATGCGAGCGTTTGCAAATGGCTGCTGGCCAGCAGCGCCTTTTATACCCGCGACAAGTGGTTACCGTTACGTCGGCTGCATCTCTTATCACACACATACAAAGGCATACTAACACACTTACACCCCCCTCAACACTTATGTGCGGAAAAGTTTTGTGTGTGTGTCAAGCGCAGCGGCGGTAAAGTTGAACCTCTAGAGCTGAATTCGGAATTCTGAAAGCCAGAAGTCGCATGCGCCAAGGAAACGTCGACGGAACCGGAACGGAAGTGACCAATTAGAGTTGCCTTACATATACAGCGACAACGGTGCGTATACGCGATGTACGTGTGTACATGCAGGCTGCCTCTGTGTGCGGGCACAGTTCGCTGTACGTGTGCGCTGTTAGCAGAGGATGCTGCTGTTAACTCGGCAGGCTGTTCACAGCGCCATGTTAACTTCCTGTGGGGAACTATACATTCCAAATGTTGGGAAACTTTATTTATTTTATTTTATTTTAACAAATTAAAGCTAGTGTATAATTCTAAAATTTATATTTTTAAAGAAGCTAAAACTTTACATTTATTATTATTGATTCTTATTGTTACTGAACAATTTGTATCTATAGAAAAAGGCCTAGATGCTACTAAAATTCATATGGTCTAACAACACAAAAAATACTAAGGTAGAAAGAAATGATGTGCTTATTTATGACACTTTAAGTTCATATAATCCTAAAAGCAGTATGTATATTTAATAGATATATTATTATTATTATAATTATATGAAAAGTGTTTTTTGGCCCTACATAATTACCGCAGTTAAAATTGAAATTTTTAAAGATGTGGCATATATACTTTAAACTTTTTAAGATTTTACAAAATTAAATCTATTAACAAAATATTGTGTGTTTTATCATTTATGCATGACTGATGTGCTTAAATAGCCTACAATTTAACGTCAATGGGCCTTTACCAAAACTTCTGTTGTCCAGTATTCTTAACTTTATACACTCAGGGAAAAACACCGTGCTAAAAACAAGTACAACCACCCTTGATTTCAGAAAAATTGCATGCTTAACATTTAAGAACGTTCGTGCTCAAAAAATTCTCATATTGAGCACTTTTTGGATTTCGAATGTCTGTCAACTCTAATAATTCCCAACTGTTTATTCTGAAAGTACTCGGTATATAAGAAGCATAAATTAGACAGTGTTAATGCCCGTCAGCGGCAAGTCGTAACTAAACTTAAAATATTAATATTATTTGTATATGTCTCGTTTATTTCGTTTCAGTTTTCAATACTTATTTCTCTTACTAGCATAAAAAAAAAACTCATTTTAATTTCATAATATTTATATATTTAAGAATTATTCGCCCTTAAATCATGCCTGCAACTTTCTTACTTCATTATTAAGTCGTTCTTGTTTTTAGTCCAAATATGACTTGATTTAAGAATTACTTATACTTGATTGAAGACCGAAAGGTTCTTAAATCTAGTATTTTCGGTCTTGAAAATTCGTGCTAGAAAGTAGTATTTTGTTCTCGCGTTCTGTATTTTCCATGCTTGGCGAAGTTTTGACACCGAACATACTAGGTATAAGCACGAAATACTTGATTTTTTTTCTGAGTGTAGGTTTTTTGAAAAAGAAAGTACAACGTGGTTTGTTAAAATATTAACTTATTATATATTTACACTAACGATAATTTTTGATTATTGCAGGCCCATTGGTTTCACCAGTTAGAAGATTAAAATGTTGGCTCTGATATTTTTCTGATATGATTGATATTGATATGATCTGATATTTTCCGATTACCGATATCAAACGTAAAAAGTAAACTCCAAGTTAAGGCACTCGACTACAGGCTTTATCTTAACAATTTTATAATACTTCGTTATAAAATAGAAAAAAGTATTTTTAAACTGAAGCCGATATTTGTAGATAAAACACATCGGTTTCTTTAAAAGGCAACTGCAACCATAAAAAACCGACACAAGTAGAATGCCAAAGCAATACTAAGGATCCTGAGAAAATCGGTGACTGATTCAAAATGATACTCAGTCAACTAAACGGCATAACAATACGAATAATGAAGGAGAGCGACTACGGAATCGTGAAACCTTTCATGAGGGATTACTTCCATTACGACGAGCCAATGGGCATAGGCCTCCAAGAGCCAATTCATCTGCAGAATGAGGCGGAGGTCGACAAGGAATACCTGTCGGTTATCAAGCAAGGTCTCTCCATAGTGGTATTCGATGAAAACAACAAAAATCTTCTGGTTGGCATTGCCGTGGCCGAGAAAATGGACCCCAAAATAATGGAGAAACAACACAAGGAAGCCGAGGAAATGGAGCCAAACGCCTTGGGTCGAAGCCGGAAGATGGTAGCCAAAGTGGAGCGGGATGCCAACATCTTCGAGCGCTGCGGTGTCTCCACATACATGAGTTTAATAGCCATCTCCGTACACGCCTCGATGAGGGGAAAGGGTCTATTGGCCCAACTTAGCATGTGCCTGCTGAACCTTGGTCGCTCTCGGGGATTCCCCCTATTTATTGGCTGCAGCAGCAGTTACTACTCGGCTCGGACGGCCATGAACCAAGGACTCGAGTGCATCCACTCACAGGCATATGCCGACTACAAGGACGAGCAGGGTCGTCCAGTATTTAATCCACCAGCTCCACATACCCATATGCGGGTCGTGGCTGCCAAGCTCTGATAGCTCTTTTTGAAAACAAGTTAAAATAATTTTTGATATTGTGGTAGTCTTAGTTACGGTGTAAAAAAAAAAGTACAGAATAAACAAACGTTTTAATTTAATTTAACTCTTTGGTAAAATAGACCAATATAATAGTGAAATGGGACAAACATTTCGAATCTTAAGTTTTATGTAAACTATAAAAAATAGTTATGTAGTTAAAAAACTATTTTTTTGTTATCCAACCCACAAAATATAGTTAGTAAATTTAAATTGATAAAAATATAAATTAAATTCATAGATGCGTCACTGTAGCATGGTAATTTATAAGAAAAATAAAAAGGTATATTTAAAATTTAACTTTTCAAAAGTGAGTTCATCCCTCACCTTTTATTGTTGCATACTTTTGTGTAGAAGATTTTACTTTAGGATAACTATTTTTGACAGTTTACCAACTATTTACTTCTAAACAAAATACACACATCATATGAACTTAACTATCGTATGTTGATAGTGGCTTAACTATTTCATTGAAAACAAAGCTAAAATAAATACATATAAAACTATTTTCAAAATTAAAGTACTTTTTTTTCATTTATAGTAAAATAACTATCTGCATTGGTTAATTTGACAATGAATATTTCCTTATGTGTACAATAATTTATGGTATTTGTTATCACAAAACTAAATTTTATCGGGTAGTAAACTTTAGACATTGACATTGTTGCGTAGGCTGCATTTCTTTTTTATTGAACTTGTATGTAGTTTGCAATTTTATTTTTAGCTATTCATAATTGTAGTAAAACGTGTGATAAGCAATCACCAAGGAACTATTGAGGAAATTGGCAAGATAACCACTAGTATATAAAAGCAGTGTGTTGCCTTCTTCATCGAAAAAAGCATAAAACAAATAGAATGACTTTCAACACGAAGGATGGCGTCACGATACGCATTATGGTCCTGGAGGATTATGAAAAACTAAAGTTGTTTATGAAGGAAGAGTACTTCAATGCGGAACCCTTGTGCCAATCCTGCGGTGAAGCCGTTCATCTGCAGAACGAGAAGGAAAACGATGCGATAAACCTCTCTATGATTGAACAAGGAACTTCCCTTTTGGCCCTCGACGAGAACGATGATGGCCGAATCGTGGGTTTCGTCCTGGCTGGAGCAGAAGCCCCCGAGGATGTGGAAAGAAACGCCCAGACAGCCAAAACACTGTCGGATAACGCTTGGGGCCGCATCTTTGTAATATTGACCAAGGCCGAACGGAAAGCCAATATTTTTGAGCGATACGGCGTCTCAAAAGTCCTTTACTCCCACATCACCAGTGTAGCCGCCTCGAAGAGGGGCAAGGGCCTGGGTTCCCGTCTGACCACCACCCTTATGGACCTGGGTCGGTCCCAGGGACTTCCCGTCATGGTCGCCTACTGCACCAGCTTTTACTCCGCTCGGCAGAAGAAGGCCCTTGGAATGGAGTGCATCTACTCCCTGGACTACGCCGACTATAAGGACGATCAGGGACGAGAAATCTTTGCTCCAGCAGCCCCAAACACCACGCTTAGAGTTATGGCCATAAAACTGTGATCCGGCATCTGGAAATCGAACCAAACAATCCCTGTAGAATTGACTGTTCCATGGAGTTTTAATAAGTTTATGACCAATAGATTATTTATGCTTATAGTTAATATTTTTTAGAACTTCAGTTTTGTAATATAAGACGTATACAAAATATAAAAGAATTTAAACTTTCCTAGAAATCAACAAAGTAGCTTATTTCGGTTTCCTACTAAATAACTAAATAACCTATACTTTTAAATACTCTTTCCAAATTCCTTTCAGAAATCGTATCTCATTACATTTTAAACGACTCATTAGAAAACGTAGTAAATATATATTCGAAATTACTGTTGACAAGATAGAATTTTTTATCTCTATTGAAATTCAAAATAAGAAGTCCTATGGAAACAGCTTCATTTTAAAAAATGTTGCAGTGGAAACAGGCTATTAATTGTATATACTTTGAAACGATAGTTCCCCCAAACCAGTGTTGCCAATGTAGTTATTTTTTTTATAGATCTATCGGTATTCAATAGGGAGGTGCTGGATAAATTCTAAATTATCGGGTATTTTGTATGTTTCCCAAGCAAAATAGGCGTAATTTTAGCTTCTTAGAATCATCTGTGTTCTTCATTTGTTTTTGTTCTTCGAACTACTCCGAATAGACAATTAATCTATCTACAAAAATGTTGATGTACCGCTCTAGCGTTTTTTTTTGTCTAGCTATTTCTAGCTTTTTAAATAGCTAGTATAAATCTATATGAGCTGAAGACTTGGCAACCCTGTCCCCATCGCCCACCACTAGCTGTCATTCGGCGACGCGACGAAAAGAAATCAACGTGCTTATTTTCCGCTTCGGATTTTGCCAGAGAAAACTAATCAAAATGGGCGTACAAGTAGTTCCAATTGCTAACGGTGATGGTGAGTACAGAGTTAAGAGATTGGAATTTTCGGGGAGTGCCGGAAAAGACCGGCATTTCTAACCTAAGAAGTGCATTTTTCGCGATGCACTGGTCGGAAAATTACCCGCAACAATATGGTCGTCTCGCTCACACACATCCATTTTCGTATTCCTTGCCCGCAGGCAGCACTTACCCGAAGAATGGGCAAAAGGTCACGGTTCACTACACCGGCACCCTGGACGATGGCACCAAGGTGAGTAGCGATCTCTGGGTCACTGATGGACACCAAAAGCTAACCGGGGGGGGCTACCCATCTCTCAATCCTGCAGTTCGATTCGTCGCGCGACCGCAACAAGCCCTTCAAGTTCACCATCGGCAAGGGCGAGGTCATCCGCGGCTGGGACGAGGGTGTCGCCCAGTTGAGCGTCGGCCAGCGCGCCAAGCTGATCTGCTCGCCGGACTACGCCTACGGCAGCCGCGGCCATCCCGGCGTCATTCCGCCCAACTCCACCCTCACCTTCGACGTGGAGCTGCTCAAGGTCGAATAGGCGAATAAAAAAAAGGTCCACAGGCCGCCCCGTTGTGTATACCCCCAATTGAAAATCCCGGGGGTTGCGGACCGGCGCACGGACGCCCAGCCGAAGGACACCAAAATCGGAAGGAACCAGAACAATCCAGCAGCATTTGCCAACCCGACATAAAAATGATAACTCACACCCAGCTCTAAACTAGAACTAATTTAACCGCAATGGGAACGCATCTTCTACGCATACAAATAAACATTTATTCAAGTCAATGACAAAGGAATGTGTTTCACTTATATTCTTAGAAGATTGTTTGCGGTTTTCTGTTTTTGAAGACTACGTTTTTATCAGGTTTCAGTTGACAGGTTCAATAGTTCTTCCTACAATAGGATTTCATTTACTTTTTCTGAGTCTTTCCAATCACAAATATTGTTTTTTCGCCTCTGAAAGTTTATCCCATTGCTTGGGAAATGCAGATTCGAATATGATAGGAGCCTTGTCCTATAAATGGTTTATCCCTCTTACAGTTTTTGAACGAACACCTTTAAAAATGTTCCCAAAATTAGGTTTCTTAATTTATAAACTTCACTCTATTGACAAATTGTCATTGTACATATATTGTTTTTTCGCCTCTGAAAGTTTATTCCATTGCTTGGGAAATACAGATTCTTTGCCTAATAAATGGTTTTTCCTATATACAGTTTTTGAATGAATACCTTTAAAAAATTTTCCAAAAATTAGGTTTTTTAATTTATAAACTTTACTTTATTGACAAATATATATAAGTAATAAAGTTTATTTCACAAAATAATGCATTTATTTATTACATTTTGTAGTTTGAAAAGAAAAATAATCTTTTCCGCATACAATTAAACATTTATTCTAGTCAATGTTTACAGAATTAAGCCTTGTACAATCCCCCATCATACCCTGTCTCCCTTCAATCCCTAATTCTTGCAGACCACGTTCATTATCTGGTCAATCAGATTATAGCGATCGTGCTCGTATTTCTGGGCATGCTTTAGCCAGTGGCCGCGCACCTTCTTCCAGCGGGCCACGTTGGAGGAGAGCAGTTCGTGGGCATCGGCACCCACAAGAGCCTTCTCCCGCTTCTTGTCCTCCTGGCTGAACTCCAGGCGAGGCGGAATGATGGGCAGATTGGTGGGCTTGGGCTGCGGCAGTTCGGTGAGCATCTTCATCTCACCGCTTCTCAATTTGGACAATATCTCCTCGCCGTTGTCCTCTCGTTTGGGGGCCATAGTTGAGCCATCTGTTTGAAAGGCGGCCACGGCGGGATTCCTGGGTTGATTGGCCATCCAGGCTCGGCAAATGGGATACAGTGGAGTGCCGTCCTGGTACTTGGACAGGTCCAGGCTCCGCTCGAACAGGCGCATTACATAGGACTCGCCGGGAGCCTTCTGGACAGACCCGGAACCGACGCTCTTCTTGTAGAGCACTCGCCTGGCCTTGATGCGTGCTCCAATGACGAGGGCCGACGAGGAGGAGGACGAGGGCTTCGCGGTGGCCCCCGCCGTGACCGCCTTGACATTCGGCTCCAGCTTCACCTGGTACTGGCGCTGCTGTTGCTGCTGGATGAGCAGCTTCTTCGAGGGACGGCCCCGAATGGGCAGATCCGAATCGGCATCCTCGTCCTGCGCCTGGTGGCTCGTCTGAGGCTTCTGCTCCTCGCGGCGCGACTCCCGCAGGCGTAGGGATGTCTCCTTCTTCTTTGGCGTGGTCTTCATTTCGGGGGCTTTTCTTTTCGGTGGAAAATTAAGGAAAAATTTTTTTCGAACGTCAAAACAGAAATCAAACAGAAAGGCGGCGATTCGCAACACTAAAAACAAGGCTTCGTTGATCAACACTACTAACTCCCGCTACGTAAAAAATACTAAATACTAAATGGCGGTTTTTTAATTTAAATTTTGTCACATTGTCTTATCTAAAATTATTTTTTTTAATTTATCAAATATTCTTTATATTTATATATTAATAAAACAATACATTTTTTAAGGAAATTATGGCTGATGGGTTTGAACGTAAGCAAACGTAAGCAACCGTAAGTGTCAGTAAAAAAGCGAGATAGAAGATTTCTGCTCTTGCTCTCCGAGAAGAGAGAGCATGAGCGATATCGATGGAAAACATCGATATTGTCTTGCCAAACATCGATTATCGATGCTTTGAAAACATCGATGACATCGATGTTAAAATCGAAGTTTCTCCACCTCTAATGAGCAGATCAGTTAGTCGAAAGGCGACGTGAAAAAATTCGTAATAATTAATATTAATATAATAATTACAAAACTGATTTGAAACAAAGCCGAGCTTTTGCGTGGTTCGCGGGCGGAGTTGTGAGTGCGTGGGAAAAGCAAATTGAAAACACAGCTAACGAAGGGAAAAAGTGGAACAGAGCCAGAGTGAAAATCAGCAAAATATCGAAATCACGAAATTGAATGCCAGAAAACAAACAAAAAGAAGCGGATCAACAAAGGAAAATCAGTAATTATTTGGTGAGTGGCAAAGGGAAAAAGGATACGAAATGCGATTATCTGGATAATTATTCTGCTGATCACACACACACTCAGCCAAATTGCACAGGTGTGGGTGGTTCTGCTCAGTGTGCAAATAACAAATTGTGAAAAACAACTCTCACAGACGCACGTACATACATACATATGTAGATCACTGTGAGGTAGTGCAACAAATAAAAGCAATAAATAAACACATTTAGACACGGGCAACAAGTTGTGAATGCGTTTTCCTAAGGTGGAGGGGCATTGCAAAGTTTCCCAACATTTTACTTTTCAAATCGATCTCGGTTTTTTTTTTATCTATGTACTATTGCGTAGCTGCCAATGTCACCTGTTTTGTGCGCTCTTTCGCGCTCTCTCCCTCCCTCTCTCTCGCTCCCACACTGGCCATAGCTGGTTTTTATCTTTTGCCGTTAACACGGTCTACGTGTCTCTTTCGCACTCGCAAATGGGTATGTGTGTCTGTGCAAGACTGCACGTAACTGTATTGCCACCACATGCATACGTATACGTATTTCCGCCTATTGATAACGGCTAAAACTCACTAGAAATGGCCTTAATTCTTTTGGAAATATGTAAACGAAACGTACGGGTACATCCCACCGCCCACGGGTACCCCCCTTCCCCCTTGCCAAACGCCACCGCTTCTAATCGCAAAGTGCAAATATTGATTTTCTACATACACATTTGCATACAAGGCTTTTAGATTTTGTACCACTATCAATAATCTTTTCTGTTTCGGTTTAGTCTTCGCAATGGGAAAACAAGTTCACAAATTTGTTTTGCACTTGTCCTACACTGATAAAAATATTTTATGATCCTTCATTATAATATCTTAAATATCAAAACTATTTTTTAAGCTAAACAATAACAAAAACCTATTTATTTAAACTCAGAGGATTTTGCATGGGGTTGGGTTGTATGGAATAAATACAAAAATAATTTATATTTACCATGTGAAACATGTTAATATCAAACCCAAAACATATTTAAGTAAATTTATATTTAACCTAACCATTTCATTTCAATATTGGACCTGCTTATTTTTCTTTGTGTACATTATTGTTTCTGTTCCGTTTTGTGCCTTTGTTTATGTGGCTGTTTTGTTGTAATTGCGGGAATTTCCCGGCATTTGCACAGTTGAGAGTGCAAGTATGAAGCAGAGAGAGAATATGATCATCTGGTTCTTATTATCTCTACTTACTCTCAGTTCTTGGGAGATAAGACTGCTCTGCAACAACTTAACTTAATACTTAAAGCCAAATTAAATACTATAAAATATAATTGCTCAAGGAACTATTTATTTTCTTTTCTCGTTATAAATCACAACGAGACTTAAATATAAACATTATTAACATAAGTTAAACAATTTTAGATTGTATTTACATAAGTAATACAAAGTGTGTACAATGTACATTGTACATATAGTACAACATATTAGTATTTATATTAATTCACATTTAAAGTGAACTTAATTAATTTTAAAACATCTGTAAAGCTTCCAAAGAAAGATCTGAAAAAATTATCATTCATATTTGTTATAGGACCGTTTAAAATCCTCCCAAATCGACTCTGCTGTTGCATTGATACGACCACGAGAGAACTTCAAAATAAAATTTAAATTTAATTTGAATTAACAGTCTGAAACTTACTTTTAATTTACCGTCAAGCGGAGAAAACAACCCTTAGTTGAGTAGAACGTAGAGTTCCTAAGTCGTACTATTTAATAAAAATCATTTTTTGTTTATTGTTTCGGTTCCTTTTCAAGCAATCTACCCATAGTTTAGATTCCAAACTATTAGAGTAACTTAAAATTCTGAAAAAATACTATCTTGACTGTCTAGTATATACTCGCTCCCACAATGAAAACTTTCCCATCAATTCAAATCAATCTTATCGCTTCCAATTGTGTTTCTTCGGAAGGGGTTGAGAAGGGAAATATGTATATGTATGTATGTCCCCTGTTGCGAGGAGACATAAATGTCGCGATAAGGCGGGCTTCCCCCTCAACCTCACCACACCTGGTGGTCTTTGGACATTGACTAAAAATAACTCCGCTTTGATTACTTTTACATTTTTTAAATATATAGGAACTGGACTAAATGGGATAGTCTGCAGAGGAGACAGGCTAAGTGTTCCCACGTTGACTTTCCATTCCCAAACCCATACCCACTTCCCCATATCCCCTCCGATTTCGATTCCGATTCCGATTCCCATGCCCATATTCAATTCTCGAAGTCGGCAATGACGTCAAGGCCTGACGTCTGCTGAAAATTCCGCAAAACGCCTCTTCAAATTATTGGCGAGGCAAGAAAAGCAAAAGAAAAGCGCCGAGCACCACCAAAATACAAAATAAAATTATTTTCGTTCCATTTTTCGTCTTTTGGTATTTTGTGTGCTGCCTCCATTTCATTTCATGTCTTTGCATTTGATTTATAATTTTCACAGTTCCACATATTTTTTGTTCCTCTATCTCGTTTTTATTTTTTTCAATTTCCAAGACTTTTTGTTGTTTCAACCCAAAGTGAAAGTTGTTTTCCATGTTATTTACTTCGGCCTCTTTTTGGGTTATCTTGCTAGTTTCTTTGGTCCATATGTTTTGTGTTTCAATACCAAGTTGAAGGTGCGGTAAGGATATGCCTCAATACACGTAGTTCCCTTCACAATTTATTTTTGTATACAAAAATATTTCTGGCGATTTTTTGTTATTTATATATATTTATTTTTTGACATGCTAGACAGCGAGATTTCCGGTCAATATGCATCGATACTTCAAAGTCTTTGAGGGCGCCAAGACGGAATGTTAGATCCCCAAGACCAGCAACGATTTTATCAGGCTTATTAGATAGACAGAAAGATTACAAGTTTGTCTGGCTAGCAGAACATTTTGATTGGAAAAACACAAGATTTACTCGACATTAATTGAAAGACTTAAAATTCGACCAGTTTACTTTGCTTAAAAGTGTTTCTTTAAGGAAATTACTTAAAAAGAATGTATCCAATAAACGATAAGGTTATTATAGAACTATCTTTTTGTTATACTTAGTTATTTTGCAGACAGTATAAAAAACTTCTTATACTGGGGTGTTCCAAAATTCTCTTTGGGAAAAATTAGTGTTCCAAATATCTCTTTGGGAAATATTGGTGAATTTGAGATTTCTATTATACCTCCGATAAAGACGTTATTTTGAAAATTGCTTCGTTTTTTAAAAAAGCATACCTATTTGTTTAATACAAAACACTAAATTAAGCTATATCTGTCGAGATAGGATTTTTCACATCCCTGAATATCGAAATGTAATCATTGGAAATTCCCATAAGACAATTTCATGTAAATCGGGAAAAGCACACGCGCCCACATCACTCCCACCATCGTTTTACAAAGGCATTTTAATGAATGGAAATTTTGCTCAACTAATTACAAGAGTTTCCCGTGTAGTGCTGCCCCCACCCACCTAATATTCCAATATTCACTCCCTCGCAATCCAAAATACCTAAACAATCGTGGGCTGCCATAATTTTAATGACTTAGTAAACTTTTTTTTTGAAATTTTGCTTTTGTTTTCTATGTTTTTGGCACACAGTGCTAACTTTTATTTGTTTTTTCTTGTTATTATTGCTCTTAGCAGGTTTTATGTCGGTTTTGTGTGTCCTCGAGAAAATACAAAAAAATGAGAACTATAGACCAAGACAAATTATCTTTTACCTGTAGAATAAGTATATTGTCTAAACAGCGCGTAGCATAAATGGAAGTAATTTATGAAATAAATTAATTTGAAATTTCGTAAAAAATATAATTTTAAAACTCTTCGTAAAAAAAAGCATAGGAGATCTTAAGAGATGTTACTGTAACAAAAAAATTTGTTGTTATATATTTTTAATTTAACAGTAAAGTAATGGAATGCCCAGTAAAGTGTATCAAAATGAAGCCCAATGTTCACTTCAAAACTTTCATAGTGTTAGATTTCCGGTTTTTCGGATTGTGAAATGAAACCTATAAATTAAAGTAATTTATGAAATAAACTAATTTGAAATTTAGTAAAAAATATAATTTTTAAACTCTTTGTAAAAAAAGCATAGGTGATCTTAAGAAATGATACTGTAACAAAAAATTTGTTTTTAATTTAACGTATGTGTATCAAAATGAAGCCCAATGTTCACTTCGAAACTTTCATAAATTTCGATTTCCGTTTTTTCAGATCGTGAAATGCAACCTTGACATTTTTTAAGAACTATTTCCGAAACATACCCACGTTTTTTTTATTGAAGTAAATATTAGCCTCTAAATATACCTAGACAAATAATTCCAAAACATATTAAATGATCTATTATTTAGTAACTTAGAAAGGAAAAAGAACTAAAATAAATTAAATAAAAAAATATTTAAGAACCATTTTTATAATACACGATTCCGAACCGTACTGTATTTATGTGTTTGCATATGAGCATATGTATCCATGGCATTATCATTCCACGAGTACTCTCAATTTCTTATATGTATACTGGGGCTGCGAAATATTTGACGTCGATTTCCGATTTTCTGGCTTGTGGCCTGTGCATTCTGGGCCCCGCGTCTGTATGGGTGTATCTCTATCTCGTCTATCTGCCCTGCATATATCTGGCTAATTGTGAAGGTCGTTTACGTCTGCAGTCGATCGCCCCATTCTTGTTGTTGTTTGTCTGCCACCCGCTATAAGGAAAATAAAAAGGGGAAAAAAAAGAAAGGCAGACGAAGCTGGCAAACAAAGCGAAGCAATCGAAAGAGCACAGAAAATGAATTTTCATTGCCTCCCCCACCCTCCCCCTCCAATTTGATCTCTTTTCCCCAAGAAATTCCTGGCAAAAAGGAGAAATTGTTTATATTTATACGCTAAATATTTTCAAATATCAGATCGCAATTTACGTGTTCCGCTCATCCGCCTATAAGTACCCCGCAATATGATGGTGGAATTTTATGGAACATCGGAAAAGATAAAACAAAAATCATCATATTCTTATGGGGTTTATCTTTAATGGCTTCTTAATTTCCCTGGCAACTTGAAAATGTTGTTATCACAGGCGAAAAACTGTTTTGCTCTGGGATTAAAATAAACATAAACTGGAAAGTGGGAATTATATATAAATTTATAATTTATTGTTAATGTTTTGCTGGCCAATTTTAAGGCGCCATCTCGGCGAATTTAATGAATTATACTTTTTATTCCTATAGATTTTGTGTCTCTGACATGGTTTGGTTTCGGTTTATTATTTGTTTTTATTTATTGTGTCAGAAAAAGGCTGAGGTGCGAGGGCGGTTCTAATACTTGGCTAAGCCATTGGCTAATTTAGACTATATTCTTATGCTCGCTGATGGATAGCAATTAAATGTTTATCCCACTTGATGGGTTTTGGTATTTTATATATTAATTTTTAAGACAGTAGTGTCTTACCTCAGCCAACATAACATTAATTTGTTGCCTTTATTTTCTTTTTTTATTTTAATATTTTCTATACGTAAATGGTTCTTTTTTTTGTTATTGCTGGGTTTATTTTTTTTCGAATATTTCATTCAATTTTCTTGGCTTTTCAGTGTTAGTGTGAAACACCCACACAAAAATGTATTTTTATACAAGAGAGGTAGAGAGCGAAATTTCTTTTACAATCTGGTATTGGTGTGGCAAAAATATTGAATGATTTAATTGATTCGTTACGGGTTCTTTTATTTTCTTACATTTATTGTGATGTTTTTAACTTATCAAATTGCTTTGGTTCCACAGTGCGTATGTGTAACCCCAAAATATTATAGATAATATTATTTTTCTTGAATTGGCATTTCTAGTTCGAATTTCAATCATTTTTTTCGGAAAGAAGTGTATAATATATGTTTTGTTTACGCTCTCCCAAACTTTTCCCACACACAAGCATAAAGATATCTCTCTATGCTCATGATTATTTCAAGATTTTTAGGCCTTTAATTCTCGAAAGTGTCTGATATTTGTTTTTCAGTTCTTCGCTGGCATTTAAAGCGTTCAAACGCGTTCGAAGCAAACTGAAAAACGAATTAATTGTTCTCAAGAACCGCGTGAGATTTTCACAATAATCGAAATAAAAACATAAATATTAAAATTAATATGTTTTGTGTTAAAAACGAGTATACAAATAATAAATAAATTGTTTCTAAACAATTTTATAAGTTGGATTTATCGAAGTGTGATTCTTATTACTGTAAAATAAATAAATAAAAATAACTATAAGTTTTTTTAAAACCAAAAGTGCTAGTGAGCGCAAACGTATTTCATAATAAATACAAAAATGTTAAAAGTGTATAAAGTGATCATTTTTTGACAATCGAAACATCGTAGATAAGGGTGTAAAATATATTTTAATTAATAAATATATTGTGAAGGCGAAACTAAATAAAAATTATATTCCTGAGACAATTTTATAGAACAATATTTGTCAACGATAACGGAAAATCTTTATTTAAAACACCTTTTCATAATTATATAAAATGTAAGTTATAAATAAGGGTTGTACTTAAATATTATAGGTTCTAGATATGTATGACAAGAAAAATATTTAAAACCAATGTGTATCTTCTAAAATATTTCAAATATTTCTCGCTTCGATAATTTTCATTTGCCTTTTTATTTTCATTTATCATCTTTTTATAGATATGGATATGGTATAGTTTCACGCTATCAGCAAAAGTAGGCGCCAATAGCTTATCTACTCCAACTTCGATAGTATTTACTATATAACGCAGCTGATTATTTATTTTTCCATCCTTGACAATGGCCGATTCTGTTGGTCAGTCAAAGCGAGATATAGACAATATGGCACGGCTAAGTTGTGTCATAAATATTTTTAAAAACCCATGTCATTTCGCGAGACATCTCCTCTTGCCTCTGCTTATCCGCAGCTTTTTATTATTTCGACAAAAAAGAAGATAAATAAAATAGAAAACTGTTCCTAAACCGCTTAGTTATTGTTCTAAATCGGGCAATGGACTAACCCTGAGTGGGTGAACGAAGAAATCGATTTGTTTTTCCCCCAGTAATTGAATTAGAGCCAAGCACCTGACTAATGACTGTTTTTCCTTGCATTTTCCCAGGTCTCCAGCTGTGACAGATGATGGCCTAAAATGGCGGCTACACCACCAATGCCGCCCGGATCAAGCACCCACCAATTGAATGGCAAACCGAACGGCAAGGGCAACCCCCTAACCGACGCTATCAATCAGCACTTTCAGCGGAAGAACCAGAATCAGAACCACCAGAGTCCTAGTCCCAACCAAAACCCGAACTCCAGCAGTCCCATCACTTCCAGTCGCAGTGGGAGCAATGAGCAGCTGGAGCTGCTGGATTATCCATCGCATACCCAGCTGCAGCAGGAAGCCAACGGCGGCAAGGCCAAGCCAAGTTGTCATTGCACCAACATTAGTATTATGCATCTGTTCCATGAGATGAAGCAGGAGTTCCCCACGATACCCGATGCCATAGTTACGCAATGCGTCAATGAGAATTGCCATCAGCGCGACAACTGCATCCAGATGTTGAGGAAGGAGCTAGCCCTGCATCCTATACCAGTGCAAAGCTATCCGGCCAAGGTGTTGCAACAGCAGCAACAGCATCAGAATAGGCAGGCCAAGCCGCCGACACCGCTGAAGCCGTCGCGGGTAGCACCACCACATCCGGAAGTGGGGCTGAGCAATGGAGTGGTTACTCCGCCAGCTGGTGGTAGCCCGCATCTTAATTCGCAACCCAGGCCACGACCCACAACGCTTAATCTGCAGCGTCAGTTTAGCACCCAGCTGCAGCAGAAGATTCAGCAGCGCCAGCAGCGTCAGCAGAGGGATAATCAGCCGCCCCAGCTGACGCCCACGTCCTTGAGCAAGCCACTGCGCCGGGCACCGCCACTTCCGCCGCCACCGAAACCAAAGCCCGGAAGCTTCTCCAACGATTCCTCCTGTCTCACCAGTCCCATGAGCTCTAGCGAATCGGAGCTCTCGCTCAATGCGGTTTCTTTATCATCGCCTACGTCGACAGCGATGGCGACTACAGCTGTACAGGGAGCGTCGGCAGCAATCGCATCAGCGCAACAACAGCAACCCTCGCCTGTGCGACATCGCTCAGTCATTACGCTTCAGCCAGAGCCGCCGTACGCTCGCGACTTTCGCAGCATTGACTTTCCGCCGGCGACGACGACGACAACGTCTACGCCGCCACTTCCCTCGCCTAGCTCGGCAGCATCACCAGGTGCTGCTGGCGGACGCAAGAGCTTTACCTCGCTCAATCTCACATTGCGCCAGCCGACGGGATCGGCGCAATCGGCCATCGACATCACCGCCGGTCCGGCGCCCAGTGGCCAGGGCAGCGGGATTACCTACTCCAGCGTTAGCTTCGACGCGCGTCGGGGAACGCACAAGAACTTCCAGCTGACGGTGACGGACGAGGGCAGCGTATTCAGTGCGGGCTGCATTCGACCGAGGGCTCCATACGCCTCTCCTTGTGAGCCGGTGGCCAGTGTTCCGGCGAATCAGCAACCTCCTCCGCCGGCCGCACTGGTGACCGATGGACTTGGGGACGCCGAAATGACGTCGGACGTGTTTCCCTATCCCACGCAGGAGCAGAACCACATTGTGGCCTCCAATTACAACAATAACCATGCCGTCAGCAGCAATAACAACGGCGGGATCAGCAGCAGCGTAGACAGTAGTCCCACCATGCCGCTTTACGAAGGCGTCATGGAGGAGTGCGATCGCGAAGGTGGGTTTACATTTTGTGAAATAGGGATTAGGTACATTGTATAGCAGGAATCTCGGGCTTTAGTGGGGCACATGTGCCTGGTCAAGTGCTTTTTTTATGACCATTTTCTATTGTTATACCCTAGGAAGGGGTAGTGTAGATTTTATAAGGAACTTGCAAGGCAGAAGGTGATATTTTAAAACATATGTCTATCTGTTTTGTTTCTATGCAAACAATCGTCTTAATTTTAATCAAACACTTTCTTGAACTGAGTCTGATATGGGTTATGAAACAGAAGCAAACATCGAGTAGTTGTGTTAGCAATGAATTTCATCAAAAGCAAAAGCCAAGTACACTGCAATAAAATATTAAATTCAAAGTCATTCAAAAATATCCTAATTAGTTAGAGTATTTCTAAAAATAATTTTTTTCTTAAAGCAAACATATACATAATTTGAAAAACGTGACTTTTTATATAATAGTGCAGGAATATCCTTAGATAACAATCTAAGTAGTGCGCAAATTTCATCGTTCTACTTTAATCCATTTTTTGTATATGCCACTCTTCTTATAAATGATCAAAATAATCTATGTTATAGTTTGACAAGGGTATCCCATGCTTCGATAACTGAATCTGTCCCTCCAATCTTGTTATTACTGTGTACCAACGCGCGTTGGATTCCAATGCTTATCGACCAGACGACGTCGTATTTGGGTTCCTCAGTTCGGTTATCAGTGAGCAGGTTCGCCCAATATTGTTTACACTTGATAAGGAAATTGAATTACGCCCTGAAATAGAATTAGCGGGAACTGGGCCGTCTTATGGTTCGCAAACATGGAAAATGTCGCTGGTTGCTTATTGACAGAATTTTATGGCTTCAAAGGAAGGGTTCAAGGCAGCGAAGGGGTTACCCGGTGTCATGATCGATATTAGGGTGTGTTCACAAGGTACGGGTTTAAAATCAGTGGACAATGAGTGGGGAACTTTAATTATAAAGCAAACGAATTTTGTAACGAATGTTTTAATATATTGACGTCATGAAAAACGAGATAGAATCAGCTATCAACAAGCGATAGTGTTTAATTGAGAATGGTGAAACAAACAGATAGCCATATTATGTGTATGTTTTTTTTCTATATCCCGTGCAGTCGTCATATTTATGGTTTATGATCTTTACCAAACTTTAGATAATTTGTAAAAGAAAGATTGTATTGCTTTCAAACTATACATAATACATTCAGTTTATAATTCTTCCCTGTCCTTACTTTGTTGCATTTAAAATGCTCTTTGGCATATTGCATATATACCTATACCAAATATGATCCATATCAAACGCCCACGCGTTCGGTATCCTATAGATTGAAATGTCTTTTGTCTGGCTTTGGCCATGTTTTCCTCGATTTAGCACCCTCTCTCTTCGCTTTATTTATACGCTTTCTTCTTTTGCCGCTCTTTCTGCGACGTTTTCAATTTGTTTTCGACGCGAGACGTTCAAGTTCAGGGCGAAATGTGTGGGTGCTAAGATCAGAGAGAAACAAAGGAAAAGAGAAGAAAAGCGGTACGGAAAATCTCCCCGTTTGATCACCTAAGGTATAAGCATATTAAGCATACGCAGCGTGGGCCCAAAGGCACTTACACTTTGACATTTAATCACGCGACGCAATCACGAGAAAACACTTTAAATGTCGTTCAGATTGTCGGAAAGTTCTCAACTTAGCCATAACATTTTGGAATTTAGGAATGCAAAGGCCATTAACGAATTAAAACTTATCAATTAAGATCTATAATGATGTGACATTCGGCACAAACATAGATATAGATCCGGAGATCCCTTGGCCCACTGCCCTCTTGGCTATTTCCGTTGAAAATCTATCAAGCGTCTAAAAATATTCAGATGAACAGTCGCCCAAATCAAAACACAGAATGCATCGAAAAGACTTTGTCTGTTGGTTTTTTTTGTATTCATTTATTTTTACCTATTTTTTCGTAGGAATAAATTATTATTAGATTGATTTTTGGTTGTGCTTGCTTGCGCATTTTCACTAAATTTATCTATTTAAATATAAGTTCTGTTTATGAACCCCACCCGCTCTGTGGTAGCCGTGCCGGGTGGTGGGGTAATTATTTTTAGCAACAAAACAGAGTAATAAAATGTGAGGCGTTAGACAGTAAAAATAAATCTAGCTGCGGGGAAGATTTGGAAATGCAAAATGCCGAAAGGCAGGCAACTTGTTACCAGGCCAAGAAAACTCAGACATTCCAAAGGCAATCGATTGATCCATTAATTTTCCTCCATCTCTATCTATCTATTTTAGCCCATGCCGCCACCATTGAGCGGCAGAAGCAGCGGCGCGACAAGCTGGCCAATGCGCTGAGGGACAACAAGAAGCGGCTGCTGGTCCTGGAGCAGGAGATCAACATCCTGACCGAGCCGGTGCCGGTGGGCGAATCTGAAAGACTGGATAGAGATATCATGCGACTGACTGAGGACTGTCAGCGGTTGCTTGACTGCATAAACGGTAAGGATATTGTGCTGCAATTTGTGTTCCATCCAAAGCTTACTGTCTTTCGTCTCAACCCACAGAACCGCAGGCGAATGGCCCTGGTTCCGCGGCCCATCCCATGAACCGCCAGCACCCGTCACCCGTCAGTAATGCCCCACAGCAGCCACAGCCACAGCCATTCCCGCGCCAGCGTCAAGGTGCTCGCGTCCAGGCGCCGCCCAGTTCACTGCGTCTGCACTCGGTGCCGGCAGCACCCACCGCCCAGCCGGTCAGCCTGGACTTTGGCCAGCACCACAGCAGTGCTCCAACCTCGGCCTGCCTGACGCCCCAGCAGCAGAGCCATCAGCAGCAGCAGCACTTTCAGCTGCAGCAGGAGCCGCCACCCACGTACGCCCAGTACTACCAGTTCCAGCAATACCTGCAGCAGCAGCGACAGCAACAATTGCACCAGCAACAGTTGCAGCACCAGCAACAGCTGCAGCACCAGCAACAGCAACAGTTGCAACAGCTGCCGCAGACACAGCAGGAGGAGGAATTCCTGTCCGACTCCGATGTGGACGAGGAGGAGGAGACACTGGACTCCTGGGCCTGCAAAATGTGTACATTCCGCAACCATCCGCAACTCAATATTTGCGAGGCCTGTGAGAACGTTAGGATCCAGCCGGGTATGATACGCATTGTTCCCAGCGGAGGCGGGGCCGCTGCTGCTGCCACGCCCCCCGGCAGCCTTGAGCAGCAACAGCAGCCGCCCCAGCAGCCGTACGCCCTGCATACATAACCCAAAAGCTGCAGCAAAACGTGCATGAGCTCGCTTCCGATTGTTCCTGCATGCGCTCGACTTTGAAACTGTGATAGCATTTAAATTATGTAGTAGGCGGCAGGCCGGTGCATTATCCACTGCATGGCTCAAACTGAAAGACATGGGCAAGGCGAAAACAATAGCGAATGGAAAGCGCGGCCTATTTAAATTATTTTTATTTCGTTTATATTAATTGCAATCGCCTCAGCCTCAGGCCGTTTATTCTATCAGTAATATCTAACCGTTTTAACTAGCTTTAAGCCAACGAAAAACAGAGTTTATTATTTTTAGCCACCTTAAAAATAAATAAAGAACGTTATTTAAATATTTACACAAGCTTTGCCAGTTGTTGCCTTACACGTTGATTGGTAAAACGCAAAATATACATGTGTGTGGGCTTTGGCCAAATGTTTACTTTTAGCCCCTATGCTGAGTCGTGAGGACATACATATAACTCTCTCGCCGGGCGAAAATCGTGAGTATATCCTTAAGCATCAAGTAGCATTATCCTTATTGATTTATATCGTTCGCTGTGCAGGTATTATACACTCCTGGATACTATCATGACAGTCGGCCAAACGATCACCATGAGAACATAGACAACCCCAGAGATATCTTGATTCTTAAACTGAATTTCGGTTTACTTTTCGGAAACTATTCTAAGGTTTTGTAAAAAGATGTGAGGAAATATTTAGCCCAATGCTGCTGGCAGCAAATTTTGTATTTTCTGTACTACATAAGGCACTATTATACTTTGAATCCGTAAGAAAAGACTTTTAGTAACGTCGCAGCAACTGAAACTAGCTAATGTTAATTGTAAGAGAACCGTGTACATTTTGTAAATATTCGCTAAGCTAACAGATAAATATATGAGTTAGGGGTTTTCTACAAGAGAAATAGAAAAGGTCAACTAGCAAAGAAACTTTTGTAAGCTTTTCAAAAGCCGCATATTTAACGACATTAAACTGCAACTTAGAAGAGTGATTTGTGTTTTTATTTAATACTTATGTACGACTTTACCATTCATTGTTGAAATTAAGGCCCGTTCACACAATGAAAACAAATAAGCGCTAAAAAACGGAAAGACTATCTTTATTCTAAAGTAGAGTATCTAACTCTTGCTGTATATGTATATAAAAGACGATCAAATGAAATGACGTTTTTCAAAAAACTATAAACATCAATAATTACATTATTTTTATAGAATATTAACTAGGTAACTAAAAAGCTGTGCGAATATTTCCCTTTCGTAGATCCAAACAAAATTAGTGCTTTTGTAATACAGCTTGGATGATCTAAGTAAGTTTTAGCACCAGCTCAGATATTTAAAAATGGTCCTGTCTAGATTAGTTATAATCTCTGTTTTCAGAAACTCGCATAAAATCTCAGCTTGGCTTTCGATATTACATAAAACTATTCAGCCCATTATTCAGAAAACACATTTTAATTATTCACGATCTCCTGTTTATTTGGTAAAGAAATTTTCATTTCCATTTAAAAATGGATATAAATTGTATCAAATAAATTATAAAATTTAACGGCTCTTAGGATTGCCTGGTAATCAATCTAGATGAACAAAAGTTAAAAACACCATTTGTACAGCAAAAGTTAAAACCTACCTGAATCCCACATTCCGAAACCAATAAAATCTCCATTACGGTCGTAGGGCCACGAGGGATGAACGTAGCCATAATTCGGATCTGAATCGGAATCCGAGCCAGCATCCTCATCGCTTAGAAAACCTGCATCGTATAAGTCGTGTTCGCTTAAATATTCAGAGTCATCATCGGTGTCATCAAAAAGGTCCAGATCATCCGAATCGAAATCCTCATCGGCCTGTATCATGGCATATTCGTTGTTCAAATCGTATTCGTCGGAGGACGTGCACTTAATTTTGATAATATCGTCAGGAACTTTATCAGGATGCTGAAAAATTGTTTATTATTTTAGATATTATAACAAGAGCAATAAAGTATTTTTGTAATCTGCTTCTGTGTTATAGTTTTATGGTATTGATCGCAAAGCATTTAAGCAAATAAATTTTAAATGGTAAAACCCCTTTTTTTAGTTTTCGGGTGATTTTGAAAATCTCCAGATTGAACTGAAACCTTAAATACTAGAAAATATACCAGATTTGAATTGCGCAAGGTCGCGTTGGCCATTTTGGGGGATCGGTAGTGTGGGCTTACTAATACTCAGTCCAAAGGGCAATTTTACAAACAATTAGAAACTATGTGGAGGTATACGATCCTGAATAGCAGCAAATTGGCAGGAAATGCTACATTCTGCAGGCGAATTGCGACGCACAGTCCCAAACTGGGCGCGGAAACCAATCGAAAGGAGGAGAAGGCGAAGGCAAGTGAGAATGAGTCCTTCATGGCCAACATATTCCGGGGGTCTCTGGTCTCCAGTCAAGTGTTCCCCTATCCGGATGTCCTAACCTCGGATCAGAAGGAGCTGACCAACAGCCTGATAGACCCCTTCGAACGCTTCTTCTCCGACGTCAATGACGCCGCGCGGAACGACGCAAATGCCAAGATAGATGACACCACGGCGACGGCTCTGTGGGAACTGGGCGCCTTTGGTATCCAAGTGCCATCGGATTTCGGAGGCTTGGGTCTGAACAACACCCAGTACGGCAGGCTGTGCGCCATTGTGGGTGCCAATGACCTGGGACTGGGCATCACGATTGGCGCCCATCAGAGTATTGGATTCAAGGGTATCCTCCTGTACGGCACCCCGGAGCAAAAGGAAAAGTATCTGCCCAAGGTGGCAGCCGAGCAGGTATACGCAGCCTTTGCCCTTACGGAGCCAAGTTCCGGTTCAGATGCTGGATCCATTCGATGCCGCGCTGTAAAGTCGGCCGATCAGAAATACTACGTCCTAAATGGTTCCAAAATTTGGATTTCCAATGGAGGAATCGCCGAAATCATGACTGTTTTCGCCCAAACCGAGCAGGTGGACCCCAAGACGGGCGAAAAGAAGGATAAGGTAACGGCCTTCATTGTGGAACGGTCATTTGGAGGCGTTACAAATGGTCCGCCGGAGAAGAAAATGGGTATCAAGGCATCGAACACGGCCGAAGTCTATTTCGAGGATGTGAAAATCCCCATCGAAAATGTGCTCGGCAAGGAGGGTGACGGATTTAAGGTGGCCATGAACATATTGAACAACGGCCGGTTCGGAATGGGAGCCACGCTGTCGGGAACAATGAAGAAATGCATAGAACTGGCCACCGACCATGCTAACAATCGGGTGCAGTTCGGGCAGAAGCTGAAGAACTATGGATCCATTCAGGAGAAATTGGCCCAGATGAACATCCTGCAATACGCCACCGAGTCGATGGCGTTCACCATTTCACAAAACATGGACGCTGGCAGCAAGGACTACCACTTGGAAGCCGCGATTTCGAAGATCTATGCCTCGGAGAGCGCCTGGTACGTGTGCGACGAGGCCATTCAAATTCTGGGCGGCATGGGATATATGGTGGACACTGGTCTGGAACGAGTCCTGCGAGACTTGCGAATTTTCCGCATTTTCGAGGGCACAAACGACATTCTCCGGCTGTTCATTGCGCTGACTGGAATCCAATATGCGGGATCCCATCTCAAGGAGCTGCAGCGTGCATTTAAGAATCCCTCCGCCAATTTGGGACTGATTTTCAAGGAAGCCTCAAAGCGTGCAGCCTCCACTGTCGGTCTGGGTGGGACCGATCTAAGTGTCCACGTGGTGGATGAACTATTGCCCTATGCGAAGAAAACGGCCCATTGCATTGATCTTTTTGGTCAATCGGTGGAAGAGCTATTGCTGCGATACAACAAAAATATAGTAAACGAGCAAATTTTGCTAACACGACTGGCGAACGCGGCCATTGATATATACTCTATGGTTGTGACGCAATCACGATCATCCCGCGCTGTCACTCTTAATCTCCCAACTGCACAGCACGAGCTCAACATGACAAAGGCCCTGACCATTCAGGCCTCTGATCGAGTGATTAAGAATCTGCAGGCTGCCACATCCAGGCATCACAGGGCTCTTAATGAGAAAATTTCGACAATTGCCCTAACTACTCTGGAAAATGGCGGTGTAAATACGACTGGTGTCTTAGATCAAAATTAGTAAATTACATTTTATACGAATTTAAAGCCTTTGATTGTTCCCTTAAATATGAATGCAAATAAAGTCTTGTAAATAATGAAACACTACGCCATAAACTAAAGATCGATCATTTGTTAAAATGTTGAACGTTATCAGTATTCATTATCTCTAATCCCTTATAGAGTATAAATGTTCCAGTAAGTGAGCAATATATAAGTTTGTATGGTCAAATGGAGAATACTTCTAAGGACAAACTTGAGTTCTCTACCATTTACCCTTTAACTTCAAATTTTCTATAAGATATCCCTACAAATATAAAATAGTTTGGGACACTTACCTCCTTGAAGAGCTTCTCGAGGTTTAAGCCCAACGGGATCCACAGCTGGATGGGTAACTTGCGCTTGAGCTTCATGTTGGCAATTTCCTCACGCACCTTGTCCACGATGCCCAGCACCAGTTTCTCGCTAGGCGCGATGTAATCCTCCAGCGCCACGTAGCTTAGATTATGGCAGACACTGAAAAAGCGCAGGATCAAAGTGTCCGGTACAGTCATCGAGTGCCGGAGGGTGAACTTCTCCAACGTGTGCAGACTACATAGATCGTCCAGCAAATGGTCTGTCTGCATACGGGATAAGGTGAGAGTACGTAATCCGACCAGCTTGGCAACGTCAATAATCATTTCCCTGGTCAGGGGGACGTGACCAAAAATCTCAAGTCTCTCCAACTGCTCCGCTTTGTGCTGCGCCAGCTGCTGGAAGAGCTCCTTGCGAAAATGGTCGCGCACAGGCGTGGTGGTGAAGACATACAGTCGCTTCAGGCTGGGCAATTGGGCAACAAACTCGTACTCCACGCCTTCTTCGATGGAAAATGACAGGCTCTCAAGCTGGGTACAGGACTTTTCGTTTACTATGGTTTCGTAGATCTTAAGACACGACAGGTTTATGTTCACTATACTGAGCTCCTTAAGCTGCGGAAAGGATTCGCATGATCTGGAAAGGTAATAGCCCTCAAAGTAACTGCACTTGTTTAGCGACAATGATTCGATGGTGGCCGGCAGCTTGACCAGGTTTTTGCCTTCCAATGGATTTCCATCAAGATTGAGAGTCTTTAAGCTACGCAGATTTCGCAGGGCCATGAGATTGCTATCGGAGACATTCGACATGATCAGATGGAGCGTCTCCAGCTTGGGCATCTTTCCGAATACCTTGTGCATGTTGCGCGAGGACATGGGACTGTTGAACAGCTCCATTGTTTGGATATTGCTGCAACTGACGGCCAAGAAGTCGCACAGGCGCTGCTCGTGAACCGTGGGCATGGTGCCCTCCACCTTCTGTACATGGCAACCGGACAGCTCGAAGAAGTCGCGTATATCCCAGACGGTCATGCCATCGAACTGGCCCAAGCTCACCTCCTTGTGCAGCCTGGCGGTGGCCATCTGGTAGACCGCTCTGAAGCGCAGGCAAGTCCTGGCAAAGTGTATCTGATCGGAGAGTGTGAGGCACTTCAGCACATGCTCCAAACAGTGATCGTTTAGGCGCATGATTGCCGGCGGCGCTTTGACCTTGTCGTTGGGTAGTAGCATCGCCGGCCCATAGGCATCCGGCTGGTGCCAGCTGTCACTGGCCTGCACCTGGAACTTGTGACCCTTCAGGTGGTGAATCCGGCTGTGCAGAGCCCTGGCAAAGGAGTAAGGATAAACGGTTAGAGCTTGGAGTTTGAAGGGCCAGAACGTACTTGGCTGCATCTCGTTTCTCGGCATAGAAGACGTAGCCTGTCAGTAGACTGGGTTTGTGCTTGCGTCCGCCTCGTCCGCGTGGCTGGTAGATCTGCATGCGCAGCACACGCCCGTAGATCCCAAAGTGCTTCCTCAAATCGTTCTGGGTGAGCTGCAGGAGAGGATCAACAGGGGATAAGTGGCGCGTGTTAGGGGCTGAGCGCCAGGAGGACCTACCCCCGGGGGAACCTTGTAAAAATAGAGCTTCTGCACGGGGATGTGGTCCTCGGTGTAGGCAACCGAGTCCTTAAAGTAGTAGTTCTGATGGGCTGCAATAAAACGCAGTAAGTTCATTGTTATATTTAGTCGAAACCATGTGCATTTCTCGGACAGCCAAGTGCACTGGGTGCAATTAGCACACGCCACTGGTTTACTTACACGGATTACTGACGAAATGAGACATATTCGATGCTGCTATCCTGCTGCGCTGATTCCTAATTTGAAATTGGATTTGTAATAAAGAATCTGACATTCATTTCAAGCGCCAAGATTAGTAAGACCGCAGGCAGTGCGCCAAAAAATACCAGACCTCTTGATATACCGAAATATACCACCACTGAACTATTTGAAATGACATTTTTGCGGGGGCTTGTGTCAAATGTGTTATCCTGCAGGACGTTCGGTGCATGATGCTCGTAATAATACAAATGGATCCCCAAAACAATAAATATTTTGACTGTTTTAAGATACGATAACCGTGCAATACAACGAAACCTGTTTTAAATTCGTATTTCATTTCTACTAAATTATAATTTGAATTTGATTTAAATTTGTATTTTACCACCGATTTAATTAAATTTATGGTATAAAAACTCAATCCAATTTCTTACTATAGAACGTTCCAAGGAGTTTTTACTTTTTAGTTTCCAAAATAAAATATATTATACATCAGTGAGGCTGTATGCTATATGTACATCCTCCAAAAATTCCCTAATTTTTGTCTACCCAACCACACAATCATCAAATAAATAATACCAAGTAAGCTGACTGAACTACAAATTTCTAATAGAGTTTCAAAAATTCTTTGTTGTTAAATACGGACCAAAATCTAAGTAAGCTGTGACCACGTAAATGTTACTTCGTTGTAAATTCTCCGTGCTGTAACTCTTTTTTTTTATTCGAAATATTTTAGAAAAAGTCTATATAAATATATGATTGAAATTTAACTGTGTAGGGAGACATCTTATATATATATTCTAGATTCTAGGTTCGTCGAAAATTATGTTACAGGTAGAAGAAAGCATTTGCGAACCCATAAAGTATGTACATATATTCTTGATCAGGATCCCTATATAAGTCATGCGGAAAACTGGCTCCAACAGTTTTAATTTTAGAATTCAAATTGTACCAGATAAGTATTGCATATCAATTGACCCCAACAAAAATGTTGCCACTCCTGCAAGCCGCTCAAAATCGTTCGTATGAACCCTAATATCTCGGAGAGTATAAAAGCTAGTTTGAATTAAGCTGTAGATTCTAGAGATTCATGCGCAGGTTCAAAGCCCACAAACCGCCCAAAGCTGTGGCTCCCACATACTTCTCGAAGGAAAAAATGTTGTGTTTAAATTTTTAACAAGCCGGTAATATAATTTTAAAAAAGGTAGAAAGGTTGCCAAAAACGACAAATAAATATGTATATTTTGGTTTTAAAGAAACCAGCAATAATTGAGATTTAAGAACAACGCATACATACAAACGGTCTAGCTTTTAATAATTTTGGTGGGTTTTTCGGATCTTGCCTTCAAGGTCATATCGTTATCAGTTGCCTAAAATATAGAAAATGTCGTATTTCATCAGTGACCCCAGTGAGTTAAGCATTCAAAATAAGAGTCGTTATCTCGTGTGCTTATTGAACCAAAAGTATGTTTAAAAACTCAAAACTTCATAAGTTTTGTAAGCCCAAAACCTACTTTTAGTGAACGAGAAAACGGGACTTAGTGTACCAAATTCGTAATATTTAAACTACTTAAGTGTCTAATTGATAATACTCCATTTCCATGTGCAGTGGAACGAAACTACTACTTCGAGGACCTTATTGCCTACACAGAGGATAACATTAAAGTGAGGAAAATATGTTGGTGCGATGCCCCTACCCAGGTAGTCTTTGCTTTCCCCATGGACAAGAATCTCGTGCCTAATCCTTGGTTTTCCTTAGATTCAGGAAAGATTTTTCTGCGCCTACTTTGGGCAATTTGGACGCATACTTGAAGTGCACATACTTAGGCCCGGAAATGAGTTGCAAATTTTTCAAAGTGGTCATGTGATCTACGCCGAAGCAACGGATGCAGCCAGGCAAGTGTGACTCATTTCATTATCACAACCTAAAGTCCCTTCTTCTCCCAATCCAATCGTAGAGCCCTGCGTGCCAGTGACTATAGTGTGTTCACTGTACAGGCCAGCGACAGTTGGGAGCAACCTGATGCCTATGGGACTCCCGAGCAACTGACGTTCTTCCAAGAAACATCGCTCTTCTCGATTCTCAATGATGACTGCCTGAGGCAAATCGTGCTAGAACTAGGATTGCAAGATCAAGTGCGCTTCGCCAGAACCTGTCCTCGTTTCAGGGCGGTCTTAGAGAGAACCCCCGCCAGGCTGCACTCTTCAGTGGATTTGGGTGAATTCCGGAACATGACCGCATGGGAAATGCGTGAGTTTTTCCAAATGTTCGGGACACGGGTGCAGGACTTTCATGGGAGATTTGAAACGGATCATATGGAGCGGTTGGCTGAATTCATAAGAGATTATTGTGTCAATTTAAAGTCCATGCAAGTATTGTGCAGCCCCCAAATCGGTCTTTATATGCACACCATATTCTCCAAAGGATACCAGCTGGAGGAGTTGATGCTACATAACTCCCAAATAGCCGACGAACCGCTCTTGGATCTCCAAAATCTCGTTCACTTGAAGAAGTTGAACTTGAGCTGGAACTTACTAACGGGTCGCACTTTGGATAGACTACCCAACTCCATCGAGGTGTTGGGGCTCAACGGATGCCGGGGCCTGGAAACCCGATACCTTCCAGGCATTTGCAGTAACTTACCCAATCTAAAGGAGCTGAACATACAGAACATTAATACATCGCCTAAGAAAGTTTTTCGCACCATGGCGGTTGAGAACTCTTGTCCTTCGCTGGAGATGCTAAGAGTGTCGGCCCACCCATGGACCACCTATGACTATGTGCCTAGTCTGCCTCAACTAAAGCACCTGTCCATCTACAGTGATGTTACAAATGACATACAGTTCACGGATAGGTTGTGTATAAACCTTATCGGTGGGCTGGTACAGCACAAGTCCACTCAGCTGGAGCAGCTGGAAATGTTTGGTTTCGTGTCAGTACCCATGCGACAACTTGGGCAAATTGCCAGGCTCAAAGGTCTTCGCGTCCTTATAATGCCCAATACGGATTTTCCCAACGTTTGGCTGCCGACTTTTGAAAATCTTAATCAATTGGAAAGGATCTGCTTTAGGCGCTCAAGCGCCATTGACGACATGATACTATATCTGTTCTGCTTATGTTCCAAGCTGAACTATCTGCGGTTGGAGGAATGCACCCAGATTGACATCAATCTGGTAAGAAGAATCGCGAACAGAGTCCGGCAGGAGATCGCCAGAAACGTGAATCAGAGGAGGCTACCCATCGAACTCTGGTTATCTATGAAGGACGAGCAAATTAATGCGCTCAAATTGGCAGTAAGTATTCTTTACTTTTGGAGACTAAATATACCCTGCTAATTATGTACTTACTTAACTCACAATTAAATTCTAGAATCCTGGAGTTGTGGCTGAAGATATCATTCAAATAAAGTGCACAGATCACCAAAACTTGCGCCACGATACTGGGATAGAACTATTCGAGCAGTGATGATGATCGCATTCTATGTGTTTTCGCCTTTTTGATTTAATAGCTGCCAATATATTGTATTTACCCATTATATTTTATATGCAATCAATTAAATAATAGCTACCAATATATTGTATTTACCCATTATATTTTATATGCAATCAATTAAATATTTTTTATGTAAAACTAAAGGAAGAAAACTTTTTTGTTCTGAAGAAACTAAGATCGCGCTTAAAAAAGTTTCGAGGAGTGTTGTTCGATTTAAGATAGCTATCTTGAGACCCTCTGCCAAACTTATTTAGTTAAATTTATACGACAAACCCAAAAGCGCAATTAACATATATCACTTTGTTTTTCATTTTGATCATATATTTGTAATTTTTTAAATATAGTTTGTGTTTTAAAAATTCGCTTCTAGTACAACTTTTTGTTTCTTTGCTGAAAACCTAAAAATCATCGTTGTTTACTTTGTAATTGTTGTATTGTACCTTTTCATCAATATTTTGCTTTTAATTTTCAGCTATTAAGCGCTAGTCTCGCATTGGTGTTTAGAGTTTTGTCTTAAATTTAACGAGCAACATTCAATTAATTGACATTCCAAAATTGCACGAAAAAATGTTGTAACTTAATACTTGCACCAGGAAGGAGTAAATACATTTGATAATAATTAGCTTAAACTGGAAACGCCTTCGCTGAATATATTGATAATAGGATTAAAAATCTCTTAAACATGTGAATAATTATAGGATATATAGGTAATATGAATTTTGCTTGTTAACAAAGATCAAGACAAACATAACACAAATATAATACTTTGTCGAGTGCAGAGAAGCTTAATTAAACAGCACTTTCTCTTTAGATATGCGATAAGTTTTAACAATTATAGTGTTGACAATTTCATAGATTTATAAATATAACTTGACGGCTATTCAGGCAGCAGAGGATGTATATTTGATTACACTATGCGAGCGTGACCTGTGCAGGTGAGAAGCGTAGCTGTTTTGGGCAAGGATCAGGGTTTGAGGATCAACGAGGCCTAAACTACAATGCGTTTTTCAACAACACGCCCATGTATGTATATGCCTTGTATATATTTATGTATGTATATTCTAATAAATTATTGTACTCTCTTGCTAGTGCCAAATGCCAGTTTGGCCGCATCTTTTATCATTGTCCAATTGCCTTTCCTTCTCTCCATGATGTCCTTTCTCTAAACGTATGAGTATTGCCGTACTTGGAGTATTTTTCGTGAGATTATTGATTGATTAATTATTGCTGAACGAGTTGCTGGATGGCTTAGAGGGTTACGTCGTGCTCTTCGTCGAGCATTTCGACAAAAGCCCGTGGCACCAGACCCTTCATTAGGCCCTGTTTCCCATACATATAGTCCTCATTCACCGGCGAACATTCGGTGACGAAGATTACCTGCAACAATCGATAAGTTATTAATAATTGCTATTTGTATCAATACTTTCCAAACCCGGTTTTCAGATCTGAATGACTCACCTCGTTTGCACTCAAATTGAGCTCGGTGTGATCCTTGGCATCGTAGGAGCAGAGGACGCGTGCCCGCTGCATTTGATCGGTGCTGACGTGCACGGGCTGATTGGGCTTGTGGCCGGGACCAACCGCGTTGGCGGCAATGTTGTTGCCAGGACCACGGGCCGCAGCTCCGGACGATGCGTTGGACTTGCTGGCACCGGCCTCGTTCACGTCGAGCGGAATGTATGGTGTGGGGCCTCCCAAGCTGATGAAAGATGCAGAGTTTAATGAGTTTTTGATTCGGCTCGATTGCGAGACTCTAAATGGAGGGATGAGCTGCTGAAACCTGACCTTTACAAACTACGAATGACGGATAACAACAACCTATCTATTACGTATAATTAATGTTAATGTTAACTGGCAAAGAGATCCGATTCAATTGTGAGGGGGTCACCAAACAAGACCCCTAAACTGTGGAGACTGCCGTCGTATCGAACTCTATGTGAAAGTCTCCCAGCAGGTTCGTTAACGACTTGTCCAGATCGGGATCTGGATCGCTATCTAGGGCTAGGCCCACTAAGGAATCGGAATCACAGGAATGCATCGACACAGAGCTGGGAGGCCCACCATCAACGTCTTCGCTATTGATGCGCAGGCGTGGCTTGGGATGCTGCATTCTGTAAGACCACAAACAGATAACATAACGCACAGTGAGATGACCAGAAGGGAGCACACGGTATACATCAGGGATGGGGCCTGGTTGTTTGTGGTGCAAGGACGGATTCTTATAGTGCCTATTTGAGAGTCACTCACACAGCCATCCTCTATCGTCATCACCATCAACTTACTTGGCCAGCTCACGCTGCAGCTGCTCCATGACATCGCCGCACTGCTTGTAGTAGCGCACCTGCGTCTGGATAAAGGCGTGCAAGTGGCGCAGGTGCGAGGCCTGCGAGGTGCTGATCCCGTCCAGCAGCAGCTTGGTGATCTCCGACTGCCGGTCGAACTCGGCCTGGGCCACCCGCAAGTCGCGCTCCGCCTGGGGAAACAATTGGAATTAGTAATCCGCATATTGATTAAACATAAATCTAAAGCTCGGTCAAGGTTTCGATACCTGTTCCAAGACGGCCTCTGGCGAGATGCCATCTTTCTGTACAATCCAAGCAGCAGAGGGCAAAAAAAGACCGTGAGTAAGAAGGCCATTACGAAATCGATCCCCCCCAGAATCCCACCACCCATTCACTTACCGATTGCTGGCCCAGCATGCTGCGCGCCTTCTTCACCCGGTTCTTGCAGGCGTCGAGGTCCAGACGCTTGGTCTCCAGGATGCCGCGCTCCTTGCCGATCGTCTTCATCTCGCCGTCGAGGAACTTGCGCAGCGGCTGTGTGAAGCAAATACCCGAGGTGGCTATAAAGTCGTGCTCGCACTGGCCCAGCTTCTGCTCCGCCTGGCCAGCCTTGATTAGCGCCTGACCGTAGGGCAGATCCTGACCGAAATCCCCGCCAGCCTCGATCATGTCCAGGGCCAGGTGCTCCAGGTTGCTCAACCGCTTAGGCTTCGACTTCTCGATCTTCTCGAAGATGAAGTCCTCCACCCGGTTCTGGGGATTGGGTATCAGCACCGACTCTGTGTCCCGCACAATCTTCTCCGTCCAGGTCTTGGTCACATCCGCCCGCTCGGCGAGATTCTGGAAGTGCAAATCGTACTCGGTGCGTTCTGTGGTGCCCAGTTTCTCCTCCGTAAGCTGGAAAATCATTAAGAACCAAGGCGATTCGGTGAAAAGGGCAAAGAGTCAACGAAAGTGCTTGAGCTCGGGTTGACCCACCCCACTCCTCCCCCGCAAGACCAGGCCCCACACCATCCCCAGCCGCATTTTCAGCCCACCCAAAATCATTGATTTGTTCACCTGCACCACTCGCGATATCGTGCTGCCCGCCTCCTTCACCAGGTTCTTCATGTTGAAATTCGGCAGATTTATGTTCATTTTGGCCTAGGAATTCGCCAATAGGTGTTGGATATAGATAAAATTTTAAATTAATCTTCAGCTTCTCTGCAGTCCAATTTGTTTGTATTTATCCTATCCTATCCAATTTGCACTTTCCTAGTATGACCAGACGGTGAAGCGTTATGGTAAGGCCCTAAGATAATATACCAAGAATTGGACAAATATACCAAAATGTTGCAACAGGACCTACGTTCTTTTTGGAAATACTAGTTGGATTTTGGAAATTATTTTGTCTTTCGAAAACATTTTGAAACCGCAATCCTTCTTTTTGTCGAAATTCTTTAAATTAGTTGTCAGATTATAAAAAAAAAATAAAATTCAGGAATCTAAAACAAGAACCCAAGATTCATACAGATTGCTTTAAAACTGAGACTAGTTTCCGTAGAAAAGGACGAAATATCAAGAACATATATAAACCTGGGTTCAAAAATGTCTGCTTTACCGCTCTGCAAACTTCTGAATAGGAACAATACGTGCATTTATATATACATATATCTTTTGAAATCCGCAGACATTTATTTTTATAAACAAGCTTTTGAATTCCGACACAAAGTTCCTGAGCAGGAATTTACCTTTGGCACTTTTTGCAAAAGATTTTATATTCTCTCAAAGTTTCCAAAGTCGTCCTGATAGAAAATATATATATTACAGAATAGCAAACCTAATTGATATGAATACTTTTAAATTTAAATGCTGGTACAATGGGTATCTTGAAATATTTTATTGCAAACTTAGACTACACTTAAAGACTTAGGATACTGCTGACACAAGCTAAGATTAACTAGTGTATCTGCTTCCAGAAGCCGCCGCAGTGGCAGTGAAGCCACTTGCTAAACCACGCCTTTAGGGCCGACGTCTTGGCCACCTTGTTGGCATTATTAACGAAGACGAATCCGCAGCGGGCGCACCTTCGGATAGTGCTGGGTCGGGCGCCCAACTGGAGGTTGCTCACACCATCCTTCACCGAGCGGGCGAATACCACCTCCTCCGTTTCCATGTCCTGCAGACAAGATGGTTCCACCAGCGAGGTGAACTGCAGCTGACCCGACTTGACGGCCGCGAATCCTTGGGCACTCAGCAGCGTGGTGGGATTGAACTTTGTGGGCTGGGGAATCAGCAATTGCTTGGACAGCAGACTGCATTCGTCCAGCAGCATTTCGTCCGGCTCCGCGGGATTCTGAGCCAAGCGAGTCAGCAGACGAAACAGGATCACCAGCACATCGATGTTGTCCATCGTCTTGGTATAGACGGGTAAACACTGGGTGTTCAGCAGACCCCAGATGCGGATCATAACGAGAAGCTCGCGCAGACTGCTAATGGCCACGATGTCCCGGCTAATATCGTAGCTGGGCCGCTTCCCGGATAGCTTGCTCTTCATCACTTCCTCGGGCAGGCGATGCAGCATGTTGAGGGCCAGGTCGGTGACCCACTGGATCAGTTGCTGCAGACTCTGCAGCATTACCGGCTCCACAGTAAAGTCCTTGGCATCTAGGTTAAGCATCACGGTGTCCACATCCGGTATGGATTCGGCCAGCTTTATAGCCAAGTTATCGGCGGGTCCTTTGTCCTGAAAGCCCAGATCAGAGGGTCGAAGAAGACTCTTGAATGTTGTGGATATGGCGTGTAGGATGATCAAATTATCGAACTCCTGCTGCTGCACGCGGCACAGATTGGATTTGAGCGCCAGAAAGTTGGCATAGTAGTAGTGGCGCACATACGAAGGTTGGCGCGTAAAATTGTCCGTTAGCTTCTCGACAAGTGCCTCCAAGTTTCCAAGATTAAGGAGCAGCACATCGCTGGCATCGCAGCCAGTGACGATGCAATACTCCAGCAGCAGCAAACCCGATCCCGCTTGCTTGAGGAGAGGTGCCTGCATGGCGTGCAATTGCGCATGGCTATCGAAGATCAGGAGCATTTGGCTGGTGGGCGTCAAGTCGCCGCTGACAAAATGTACCCCTCCACTGGCGTCTGATACCTTTTCGAATTGTGTGTGATTGAGCTGCTTTAGCGAGTTGGGTTCCAACACTTGGACACTGTTGTCCTGGAGAATGGCGTACACCTGGCAGCTGTCCGGCGCGGAGACCGATAGTCTGGTTATGCTGATGTCAGCCAAAGATGCATTTAGTTGCACCTTGCCCACCTGTTCCCAGCTTTCCGATTGCACGAACTCGTTTGGCTTGCTGTTGGCCCCTCCTCCACCCTGGAGCAGTGCGTGGACACTCTGGTGGCGGCGTGTCAACGTCCATTGCTCCAGTTGGCTTCCACCTCCATTCGGACAGGCGTAGGCTATGAAGATCACCTCCTCGCTGGCCACACGTGTCCATTTCAGGTGACTAATCCGCCTTCCGTCAAGTGGTCCCAAGAATATGCTGGCCTGCGATTCGGACTTGATGACCAGATGCTGCTCTAGACCCAGTTCGCCCTCCAGGGAGAGGAAAATCCTGAAGCACTGCACCAACTGTTGCTGCCAGCCGCAGCTGAAGGCCACACTCAGGGCTCCCGATGGACTCGGCGTCATGCTGCAGTGCTCGATGAAGCTGCGCGAGATGCCAATACTGTAGAGCGTGGGCGTCAGCTCGACGATCTCGTGGGCAGGGCCTTCTACTCCTCCTCCTCCGCCGGCGGATGTCTTTTGGAGCACGGGTAGACTAAAGGCGGCCAGCAGACCAGAGGAAGTGAGCAGCACGCAGCCCTCGCTGGGCACACCACCGAATCCGCTGAGAGTGGGTTTCTGCTGCTCCATCCGCTCGAACTTCTCCGCGTAGTAGGTGTGATCCTTCTTCTGCGGATTGAAGATCACCCCCTTGCCGTTGTGGAAGAACAGCGCCTCGATGATGTCCTCGCTGGGCACGGTGGCGTGGAACTGCAGGTGCCACAGGTTAATGGACTGGTTCCTCGTCTGCCAAATCTCCACGCGACCGCCAACATAGCCGAGCAGCAGTTGCTCCCCATTGGGACTCCACTGGAGCACGCTGATCATGGACTTGGAGGAGCACACCTTGTAGTACTCCCAGGGCGTCACAATGTCGCAGACGTACACATGGCTGTTGCTGGCGCCCACACCCAATCCAGCTCCTGGCAGGGATCCTTCGCCGGCATCTCCTCCGTGCACCTCCTCCCTGCTCTGCAGGGCGCTGAACGCCACGATATTTCGCGCGGAGACGGAGCAGAGGACATTCTTGTGCGGGAAAACACTGTCCTTGCCGAACTCCTTGCCCTCGACTTTGTACAAAATAGTCATTTTAGCAGCGTAAACAAAAACCAAAGCGGACTATTATTGTTTTCAGGCGGCGACGCTTCCAACACTGATGTTAAGTCTTTTGGAAACTTTCCAACACTAGAGGGGATATTAATTTCGTGTTCACACAGCATTTTCAAAGATATTATTTTTAAAACTGGTTAAGAAATTATTTTAATTTATATTATTTAAGTAAAGTTAATCAAAGCATAAGGTAAAAAGCGAATAAATATTCTGTCGTATTTTAGAAGAGAAAATATGTTTTTAAATTAAGTAGAGAATTTATTTGCGACTCTTTTTTACATAGTACTTAATATGCTACCTTTAACCAACAGATATTATTTTAAATGATTAAATATCCAATGAAGTAAATATTAAATATATGTGGTTTAGTGGGAATACACAATTTAGGTATGAAGTTATTTCATCAGTCTGAATAAGTCAGCCTAACAGCACAATCAACGAATGGTCACACTGGCACTTACCAATTTTTGTTTTGTTTACATCTGACTTGACTGATCTGGTTTTAATAATTAATTATTCCCATGTTTATGGTCGACTCGGTGCCGCAGGTGTTTTGATTTGTGCTCTCAAAAACTGGTGAGTAAAGTTCTCGTCCACCGCGCTTATCGATCGAGTTCGACAGCCGCCAAACAAAAAGCGGCCCGCAAACCGGCTTTTTCCGCCTGTCGACACCTTGTGTTTGAAGCGAACTTACTCACAGTTTATTGAACTCTGAGGCAGCGTACATTAACTTAGGGCAATAAATACACACACGTCTTACGGACTAACTAATTATGATATAGAGTATCGCTCCCTGAGCGACTACACCAGGTTGGCGTAGCGCAGTCCCTTGACCAGACTTCCGCTGAAGCTGTCCTCGTCTGTAAACCGGATTCCGTCCGCCTGGCAGGACTGCAGGCTGCATGGATACTCGGCGCCGTAGGCACCAGTGTCCCAGCGTAACTGCAGCTCGTAGGTCAACTCCGGATTCAGCACGCAGGACTCCTCGCGCCGCCAGCCAAGATGCAGATCACAGTTGTACTTGGTGCTCTGGCCCTGGACGACATGGCTCCACACGGGCTCACTGGCCGGACCCTCGCTCTCGGCGGGCACCTCACACAGGTCCAGGCGCAGCGATTCTCGGTACTCCAGCTGCTGGACGTGACCCAAACGGTTGGGGGTCAGCCGGCTGTTCAACACCAGTCCCATCAGTGAGATAAATCTGGAGCACTTCAGGCGCAGGCGAAAGACCGGAGACTCGGAATCCACTGTGAAGGGCCGACAGGCCTTGTAGTAGCAGCGTTCCACCGAAACCACAGGAGCTAGAGCTGGTGATTTCAAATCATTGACAGCCGCAGCCACGGGCCAATCGCTTGGTTCACCACCCAAGTCGTGAACCACCAGATCCGCATCACTGGGACCTAGGCCCAACTGCTCACACTCCTGGCGCGTCCACTCGTAAACGTACCAGATGAGCAGCTTGTGCGGCTCCTTGCAGGCCGCTATAATGGCCTTCACGCACTCCTTGGACACATGGACATAGTGCTCCTTCAGGTGGCTCATGTACTGTCCATTATTGACACAGCAACGCATAAAGAAGTTCATGCACACCTCCAGCAGGCTGTCCAGGCCCATGCAGACACTCAGCTCCAGAGCGGGCAGGATGTTGGCGAAGCGCAGCTTGCGGGGGATGGCCATCAGCGTGTCGGCGATCAGCTCCTCCAGCAGATACTTCTCTGCCGCATAGTACAGCTCAATGCAGGCCACCAGTTCCAGGCCATTGTAGTCCACCACGCCAGTGTAGATGTACTCCACCAGCACCTTAAAGATGGCGGAACTAATGTCGTGGATTTCGATTTCCGGCTCTGGCTCGTTGTTTTGCATTGGACCAAAGAACATGGCCTCGAAAACAGGACTGGCGGAGCTGAGGATTAGCTTGTGACACTTCACCTGCTCCTCGCACACATGGAACACACAATCCGTGTACTTGGCTCCATGGAGCAGCTGGCCATAACGCCTGCCCAGAACGCTGCCCACGCTGGCCTGCTCTTTGCGATCCACCGCCGAGATGCTCATCTGCGAAAGGGGCAGAGAAAGGTGGTTAATATTAATGAGCCATTTGATAACCAGTTTCTAATTGGCGCGTGTCATGAGGGCCCATTAATCATTCGAAATATAGTAGAAACTATTTCGACATGGGGAATAGAAAGCGAGACGAGTGGGATAAAGATTCGAAAGAATATGCTGACTCTCATTTGAAAGAAACAGAAACCTGTTTGCTGAAACTTTGTTTGACCGCAAACTAGAGATTAGGGCTAAAAAGGAAAGGCACGAAAAAAGTTTTACCCAAAATATTCCTATATATCTTATATACCTAGTCTTAAAGTTTATGACTCAAGAGGCGCCAGGAAACTAAAACATTAGTGCCATGTCATTTGATATTTTCTAATACAAATTTGCACACTTTCAATTCCGCTTGCCATTTCATGGTACTTCAATATAGGGGCGTGTGCCTAAGATCCGTAAAATATTAAAAGTCCGATAACGAAATCCCCCTTGAAAATATTATCTGTAAAGTCAAGGGGGTTCGTGCGCGTTAAATAAACGTGACGTAACTTGAATTGAATAATATCAATTACCCCGCATTTATTAGATTTCCTTAGTCATGGCCAAGATCGCATGCTTACCGCATGCAAATATATAATAAACAGACATATAGGTATATAGGTAATCAAACACATGCCAGGTTTTTTGTTTATCAATAAGCCGAAATAATACTACGGCAAGCCAGTTTGCCAGCCAGCTATTTATTTATCTATTGCCGGCTCGGGTTCTGTATTTGTTTTTTCCAGGGGGTAATTTAAAACCGGTTCTAAGTGTTTTTACAGATTTCATTTGGACAAGTGTGGATTAGGCTAAGGTGACTTTAAAGGGGGCCTTATATAGTCAGTGAGCAGCACTTGTCATTCTTATCAAGTATATTACTTATGGTTAGCTAAAACAGAGGTTACTATATGCCCCCTAATAGCAAATTAATGACAAACTATATAGCCCTCAATAATAGCAAAATGATAAGCCTAACAAACTAAGTAAAGGGTACCATTTGTAAACAGCGGGCTCGTCTCGAAGACGAAATGATCGTGCTAATCACCAGGTCCCTGCTTTTCAAAACCTCAAGCTGAGCTCATGCAAATATTTATCTTTTTAATGCACAGTCAGTCAATAATCTGGAAATCTGCTGCGCACTTTGTTTGCTAATTTCAAATCGCGCGATTCCGTTGCGTAAAATTTACCTAACCAAGGTGGTGAAGGGTTCGCCTACGACCTTAAAACTAATTAATGGCTTTTTAGAACATTGTAAAAGTATGCGATTTAAGTGGACATTTCCAAGACGAAAACACACCTTTTGGCACTGTGACAAATTCGTTTCCAAGCAAACACACGAACGCTTCGTAACAAAAGCGTTCTATATGGTAAAACTTTTGTGGTATACGAATATTGAGTTCGGGGAAATTAAAAGTGAATTTCACGCGCCCTCACGGCGAATCTAATTGAGTGATCGTCGCGTCGTCGCCTGAACTTGACCGATATCGCGTCTTTATGCGCCGGAGGACCCAGCTGTTACACGATCGGAGGGAGAACTTGAGCGAGAACCAGACCAGAATAACGACAACCGTCGAGCGCAACGCGCCACCTTCAACTGATCTTACTTGGCATGGGGAATCGTTCTCCAAGCGATTTCAGGTCTCTTCTTTTCTGGCCTCTCGCGATCTCTCAGTTTTTCGCCGAGTTCTCAGGGCTCTTGACTCTTTTTTCGTCCAAGTGTATGATTCTTCTTCGGATTTGGTAGCCCGTTTCTTCCCGTTTCCTTTTGTCCTGAAAAGTTCCCATATGGCGTTGCCGAATACTTTTGGCCAGTTTTAGATAGGGCTCTCGTTTCATCTCATCCATAGAATCCCATATGTGTTTCTCTGAAACTAATCTATTGGCATTCACCACATCCAGATAGTTGAGACCGACTAGGCCCACTTCTCGAATTCGCTGGGCGAGCAGGAAGTTGAAAAATGCATTTGTAGAGCCCAACTGTTCCAGTTCGTGAAGCTGAAAGTTCCTTATGGTGCTGCTGCTAAATCTAACATGGGATTTAGTTTTAGATGTCTGAAGTTCCGGAGAAGACGTGGGTGCGGGTGCTGAGTCTTCACCAAAGCCATTGTCCTCATGGTCGCCGAAGTAGGAGCACCAGAACTCGAACGTCTTCTCCCAGATCCAGTCCATTCCGGGGCACAACTAATTTTGAAGTATGAGGCAGAGCAAAGGGACTGGTATCTCCATAATGGCTGCTCTTCCCACCTTGGCGGAGATTACAAATTAAGCGTCTGCCAGCGATTGATGGCCAACCTTGAACCCTTTCAATAGACTCTTCTTCAGTTCAGCGCGGGAAGCCAAGCACACCAAAGTTATTTCTGTAGATCCCAGTCGCTCTTATACTCTACGCACTTCGCGGGGTACATCTTTCTTTTGACTATGACGACATAAAATAACAATGTTTTTGCGATAATAGCATAGTAATCTAATCAGCTTTAATCATGGTCGAATTAAATTTTATAATTTTAGAAAATTATCAACGGCGATCTAAAAAGATAGGAATACAACATCAATTGCTTACGCTCTGAAAGTTTTGTATAAACTAATGAAAACACCTGTAATCAGAATTATAAACAAATTATAAGGATAAAATCCATTATTTAAAAGATCACTTTTTTGGAAAATAAATTAAAAATCCAAAAGGATATAAAATTAGTAATAAAGTAAAGTAGAAAATTATAATAGATATATATGAAATGGTGTCCATAGAGTCATTACCTATTTGGTTATAGACCTAAGCCGATTTAGATTAAACTAAAAATCACGATGTCAAGAATAGTATACCTAGTTACTCATGTATAAATCTGCGATTATGATCAATTAGGGGTATCTTGAAATACCTGAAATCTTTAACAAGCAAAAATCAACTCGAAAGCAATTAAAATTGTATAATAGATAAGTAGGCTTTGTACAACTTTCCTCATATTCTAATGTCATGATTTTTAATCATTCTAATCATCAGCTAATAGTTATACGACTTAGTTTGTAAGTAGATTCATATTTTTTCTACTTAGGAATAAAATGAATAGGGTTTTCACAAACTAGTTTAATAAAGAGTAAAAATGCTTCGTATTGAAATAATTACCTGAGCTGCTTTGAGTTTGGCTTTGGCATGTGGCTGGCCAAACAGGTAATGGCGCAGTGGCCACTGGAGGCTGGGCCCTCACGCACATTTCCCCCAGATACACACACATGTTGCTTCTTTTGTTGTTTGGCAAGCCCCTTTACCATGGCCTTAACACTAACATCTTCTGCCTTTTGCCTTTGCAGCTCCCTGTGATGCACCTGCCGCCTGGACAACTGAAAGTCGTGCTCATTCTGGCCCTGCTGCAGGAGCTGCAGGTGAAGCCGCAAAGGGACCTGTTCCAGGGCCTCTTCGAGAAGGATCTGCAACTGTGTCCCGATTGCTTTTCTGGACAGCGCGAGCAGTGCGAGGAGATATTCCAGAAAATCGCAGAACCCTCGGACTGGAGCAGACTTTTGAAAGCCATCTCCTTGCTCGTCGATCGACGGACGATTTACTTTCTAGAGCTAAAGGAGGATCATAAGGAAACCAAAGTAGTGGCAAAAAGAAAGGACATTCATGTACAGAAACATGAAGCAGAAATCGCGGAAAAGGAATTCCTTGAGCTTGAGGAGCGACCTGGTGGCTTCCATCTTTGCCGAACTTCTTTAAGTAAACCCCGATTTGTTGATTACTTGTCGCGGCGTGGCCATGCCTCCGCCAGTACCTGGTTCTACATGATGCACTATGTTAGCCCGCTGCTAATGCAGGAATTGTATTTGCTCGAATTTCCAGTGCCCAAGACATGGGCAACCTGTGGTCTTACCCATTTTCAATCCTACGCAGGACGTACTTTAATGCATTATGCTGACGCGGAGGAAAATCTTCGCCTGGAGCTGTCTCGCCAGTTGCTCCAACTATCCCTTAAGCTGACCTTTGGCTTTTCGGACTTTCGCATCTACTTAACCGATTTCACGGCTGATAATTTAGCCTATGACGAAGACAGCAAGAAGGTGGTTCTCATTGATTTGGACTCCTTGGTGCTGGTGGACGCTGCCTCAACTTCTGGACAGGCACAGAAATATGAGCCGCTGCCTGGCGAGGGATTCACCTTCAATGTTTCGGCATTCTGCTCCGGTCAGCAGCTGGATGCGAATGTCTACCAGGCGTGCCTTCTCCTAAGGGATGTCCTGCTCAAGACTATAGACAACGAAAGACTTCAACTGCTCTTGGAGCAGTGCGTTGCCTGCCAAGATGACCTCTGTGATATGCGCTTTCAGCAAGCTTACGACTTGATAAAACTGCTAGAAAGTTAGAATTGGAGCCAAGGATTAGAGATCCACTAGTAGTTAATCGTTTATAATCATAAAACACATCGATTACACTCAATTTAATATCTAGATGAACGTCGAACGCCGAACTTTGAAGGATTTGGGAGGAGGGCTAGCAGCGGCAGTCTGCTATCCGGATAACTTAGGACTAGGACGGGCGTCGGTTCAGGGCTTAGATAATATCACGTGGCACACTTAGGAAGTGTATGGAATTGGACACATGGTGTGTGATGTCCGTCAGTGTCTCCTTGTGCACGCCCCCGAACAGGATCAGCTCGCCGTTGCCGGCAATGAGGCTTGAAAGGATTAACCGATCAGGAGCGCCCTTAAGCACGCCGAAGTTCTTGTATTCCACCCAGTCGAGAGCGGGCTCACTGCTGTCCAGAATGCTGGAGATGTCGCACACGAACAGGGATTGCACATTGCAGCGCAGTCGCTTGGGAGAGGGGGCGCGCAGTGGTTGTGGTTCCACTTGGGCAGCGGCGGGTGCACTGCGTCGCGAGTTCCGTATGGCGTTCATCTTCTCCTCCATGCGTCGGATGCGCTCGTTGTGATCCCGTGAGGCACTTCGCGATCGAGTGGGCACATTAAAGGCGGCCATACGAAAGGGATCCTGTTGGAAAGTATTAATATTTAATAGGACTTTTGGGTGAGCACGTTTAATTACTCACCTCGTATAGTTCATCGAAGCGTTTGGGCAGCCTAGGCTCATTATCACGACACCTTAGGGCCAGGTTCCTTTGCAGCCGCTGGGCGGCATCCACATCGCCGTCGGCGGGAGATGGAGGAGCATTTGGTCGCACTGGCGGGGATGGGGGAGATGCAGCAGGAGCTGGAGCTGGCGGGGCATGGAGATCACTCAATCTTCCCGATCGTGGCTGGTAGTTATTATTATTGTTTACATTGCTGTTGTGCAGAAACTGTTGGGCTTGCTGCATATGCTGGTTGAGTATTGCTCTTCGGTTGGCCAAATATTGCTCCTGGGGGCCCAGAGCAGCTGCTGCCCCTCCCACTCCAGGACGGATGTTTCCACCGCGATTCTGTCCAGGACCACCCATCCCTCCGCCCAATCGACGCTCCGGCATTGGTATTCGGTGTCCCCTAGGGGGTAGATTTTGAAGAGGATTCGGCGGCGGTGGTCCACGACCTCCTACGACCGGGACCCTGCTCTGCTTCATCATCTGGAAGTCCTGCGGCATGTTGGGCGAAGGTCCCACAACCACAAGATAGTTGTTAACCTTGCAGCCGGGATTGCACCACATGTGGACGGCTCCGAAGCGCTTGTTGCGCACATTAAGCGATTTCCAGCACCATACATCCCTGGTCATGTCCAGCAGCCAGGCATCGGTGTACACCCGATTGGCGCCACCACATCCGCCCACGACCAGCAGATGGTTCCTGCCCAGCTCCACCTGGATTTGTCCGTATCGCGGACTGGGTCGCGTGTTGCCCACGAAGAGCGGCTGCCACCAGCGTTGCTCCGGCAGATCCAGCACCCACGTATCGTTCGAGTTCACGTTGACATCGTCCTTGATCTGGTAGCCACCAAAGATGACCATCCGATCGCCGTGCACCGTGGCCGAGTGCCCAGCCATGGGTGGCGGGCAGGATAGGGAGTTGCGCAGCAGCCATCGGTTCTTGCCCAGATCGTAGTAGTGCAGCTCGTCGAACAGACACCATGGCTGGTACGGCGGATGCAGCGAAGGGTAGCGCCAGCCGCCGAAGAGCACCAGCTGATCCCGCCACGCCACCATGGAGGCACTACCCTTGGGCGAGGGATAGGTCCCTGTGGCCACTGGCCGCGCCCAGCGCATGTGTGTCAAATCGAAGCGCCAGAGATCGTTGAAGGTGGTATCCGAGGACGAACCTCCACCAAACACGTACATGGAGTTATCGTGCCGCACAGCCGAGTGGGCAAAACGTCCGGCGATGAAGGACAGGGGTGCTCCGGCACCGCCATTGACCGTCTGCTGGGAGAACACCTCCCAGCGCAGTCGAAAGTCGTTGAGGCCCTTCTCCAGGTTCAACTTGGAGCGGCGCACGAGATCTAGGGGGGATTACAAGTTAATTAAAGAGTGTTATGACCTCCAATACTGAATACCCACTCTTCACAATGGCACGCCATCGCTTACACACCAAGCTGCAGTGCTCCAGGTCGCCGTAGGGCGGCAGGTAGGTAAAGATGAACTCCAGTATCTCGTCGGGAAGGACATTCAGATTCACGGCGGCCAAGGTCGCCTCGCAATTCTCATTTTCGCCGTCGACCTTGTGGCTGCACGCGTCCATCCTTTATGATGTCCTTGCTGCCTGTGCCTCCTGCCTTCCTGGCGTTCGTGGTGTCCCTCACCCTTAGATGCTGCACCACAGAGGCAGCAAATGGCAGCGAAAGATCTTGGGTCGCGTAACCGTGGACTAAGACACTCTTCTGGCCCGATCTTCTGATGATTTTTGCCTTTTTTGAGGAAACTAAAATAAATTATAAACAGTGCGATAGTATGACCGCGCGTGGAGTCACGAAAGATACTAGACTCCGAAAAATATACCAGAATAAGAAGTACTACTCACATAATATACCTTTGTTATAACCTTTAAAATATTTGATTCGTTTAATGAGTTTTTATTGGTTTTTTATATATAAATATAGGAATTAAAACCAAGTTTACATGATCAACAAATGTAGAAAATATTTTATTGATTAAGAATCTCGTCAGACTTGATGATCATGGCCTACTGTAGAATAGTTACCAAATAATTTATGTTAAAATATTATACTGGTGGTAAATTATTACTTATTGTTGATAAAGACAAAAAGAAGCACATTTTTGTAAACATATAAATATGTAGTGAAATTCTGCAATTGAAATACTAAAATAGGTGATAGTGGAAATTGGTTATTAACAGTGAAACGAAATATTTCACATATTCAATGGCCGCGTTTCGTTGTGAATAGCAAACAGCTTTGTTGAATTTCACGTGCAGCTTTTAATTTGTTTATTTTCTATTTACCGCCAAAATGAGCGCAACAAGTGAGAAAAAAATTGTTATAAATAAACGTTTAAAAGGCCTGCCCCGCGAGGCTCTGGAAAAACTGAGCCAAACAGAGTTGATCGATAAGGTTGTCCAACTGGAGGCCTACAATTTTCAGCTGCGAAATCTGCTGCAAAAGAAATTAACCGAACAAGACAAAAATGATGAGGAATATGCTGTTTTATTTGGAAAGGAATCCGAGGAGAGGGTTTCCAAAGAAACCAAGGTGTCCAGCAAGACGCAGAAGCAACGTAAGTTCGATTGGAGTAGGTAAGTGGGTGTGGTTTTAGGAGATTTAATATAACTTAATGGTTTCCATGGTTTTTTTAGTGCCCACAAGCGTCATGTTCTGCTGAAGATCACCTACTTTGGTTGGGACTATCAAGGATTTGCCTGCCAGGAGGACTCCAATGACACCATCGGTAGATGCCTATCCCAGCTGTTAGTAAATTTTCCCTTATCTGTACTTATTCACCCAACAGAATCCAACTTGTTCCGCGCTCTAAGTCGCACTTGCCTCATCGAATCCCGCGCCACCTCCAACTATCATCGCTGTGGACGCACCGACAAGGAGGTGAGCGCCTTCTGCCAGGTGATCTCCATCGATCTGCGCAGCAAACATCCGCCCGAAACCCAACTGGATCCCTCGGCTCTGTCCACAGAGATTGACTATTGTGGACTTCTGAATAGGGTGCTGCCCAAGAACATCCAGTGTGTGGCCTGGATGCCACTGCGTAATCCAGTTTACAGCGCTCGTTTCGATTGCGTTTCGCGTAGCTATCGTTACTACTTTCCCAAGGGCGACCTGGACATTTCTGCAATGCAGGATGCATGCGTACTCCTAGTGCGCCATGCGGATTTCAGGAATTTCTGCAAAATGGACGTGCACAACGGGGTGACCAACTACATGAGAAACTTGCAATCAGCCAGGGTGCAAGCGTGTGGGGAGAATCAATCGAAGACAGGTAGAGTATGGTGTTAAAGCTAGTATATCTACAGAAATTCTTACTTTTTTGTTTACTTCTCCACAGGCTACGACATGTACTACCTTGAAATCCAAGCCAATGCCTTCCTCTGGCACCAGATCCGTTGTATTATGGCTGTGCTATTACTTGTTGGTCAAAGGAAAGAGCAACCCAGCGTAATCAGTAAACTGCTCGATGTGGAGACTAATCCCTGCAAGCCTCAATACACGCCCGCCATTGGTTTGCCCTTAAATCTCTTCCGCTGTGATTTCCGGGACAAGACCACGAGGAGTATAAATCATCCTATCGATGGAAATGTAAATGATGACGCCATGGATGTAGCCACTGAGGAAACGGAACCCTCAGATGCTGCTGCTTATTCAGAGGAACGAGATCTGACGAACTGGATTTACAGCGAAGAAAATCTGCAGAAGCTAATTGAGAACACTCAATGTGAGTGGACGCAATTCAGCGTGAAAAGCACCATGATACGAAATGTGCTTCAGCAATTAGAAAGCTTGTTAGAGGAAAACTTTAAGCCCAAAGAAAAGGTGCAGGCACAAGTAATCCTGCTGCAGGATTCCGTCAAACCGCGTCAATATCAGCCTCTCCTAGAACGCAAACGTTGTGGTATGTATTTATGTTCTTAATGTATAAAATAAACCCCAATCCATTATGTTTACAGAGAGTTTGGAGAATCGCATAGAACATTTTGTTAAAAAGCAACGACTGATTGTCAAGGACGAAACGGAAACAGCGTGATTTATTTTAGTAAATATTCATAAAAACAAAAAATATTTTGCATTTCAGGTAAATATATTTAACTCGTATGTAAATATAACTTGTACAACGTTTCGAATCTTAGCCTAGTCTAGAATGGGTAAATAATTTAAAATTGTAACTCCATACAATTGATTATGTACTATTTGGGATTCTAGATGCTACATAGAGTCTGTATATAAGTATAGTTCTTTCAAGGGGCTTTGTACGATTACAAAAAAGGGCTTCATTTTATTAATGAAGTTAACATTTAACTTGGTTAAACGATGCAGGTTGTCCATAATCAGGTATTATCAAAGGAAAAAGTCAAATGTGGGTACTAACTAACAACCCATCGATTTAGCTTTCTGCAATCTGCAAAGAGAAAATATAATTTTAGTTTTGTATTTATAAAAAAAGTTGGCTTTGCTGCACTTACTTTCTTCTCAAGATTTTGAGCACTATAGTGCCTTCTCTAACGTTTTTAAAGAGTCCTATGGTTTCGGCATGACTCATGCCCTGCACCGAGTTGCCATTGATCTCCACTATTTCATCGCCTGTTGGGAATTTAATATAGTTAGGATTACATAGGTACAAATGTTTGCTTATGAAAAACTTACCCGCTTGCAGTGAGCCATCATCGGCTGCCTGTCCCGAGGGAAAAACGGTCTTTACAAAGATTCCCATATTGCCCTTGGGCGAATCCCGGCCTCCCACTATGCTGAAGCCCAAAGATTTCAGTCCAGGTCCCTTGAAGAAGGTGATAATCTTGGGAGTGCAACGACCACTGCCTGTAAATTTAAGATGGGTTTAGTTTATGAAGAGGAAATGTTTAGTGGTGGAGACTAGTTTTCCTATAATTTTATTTTCAAGTTAATAATCCCAAATTTTAGTCACTAGGGTTTAAAAATCACTAGTAAATGTCACTTTAGGTGCCTAAAAGTATGCAAGAATATATCTTTAAGCGCGGAAGTAAGCTGAAATCCTTTAGAAAGGTGATATCTAAAGTGATAATTAAAACCCTAGTGATTTGTGTGGCACTCCAGAATTATTTGTAATATATTGATTTCTTCTAGTAAGCTGTTTAGTGGATTATTGGGTTACTGATTCTCACCCTCGCTCATGGACGCTCGGATGACCTCCGCCATTTCCTCGTCGCGTATGGTTAGCTTGGCCACCGGCAGCGATGGCCTGTGATGCATTAGGGCAGCGGACGGCGGGGCCAGGGAGGCGCCTGCACCCGCCGATGTGGATGCCGAGGCTGGTGAGGATGAGGCGTTAACATAGGGATTAGGCGAGAACAATGAGACGCTCTTTGGCGAGTGCTTGATGTACAGTGATTGGTGGTGTGTCTGTTGCTGGTTTTGCTGCTGTTGCTGCTGGTTAGTGAGATCAGTGGTTGTGTTGTTGGCTGTAGAGGATGGGGTGTTAGCGACTCCCTCCCCGGCGGTTAGACTGTTAGTCGGCGCCTGCATGAACAGACTGAGGCGCGACGAGCTTAGCCGCGAGTGGGCAAACCGGAGCGAGCGATAGTGCGAGTTGGCCAGATTGATGGAGTTCCTGGCGTAGTGGGTGCGCTGGCCAAACTGCTGGGGGCCCGAGGTGGCGGCGGCGGCGGCGGACAGGGCGGATCCCTCGGAGCAGCGCTTCCGGGCCAGCAACTGCCACTTCTCGTCGTCCGCCAGCGAGGAGGCCACGCACACGCTCGCCGCCCGATTTGCATACACTGGCGTATAGGATTCGGTCTCGTTAGCGGGGTCATGCTCGTTATCCAACAACCGGTGGTTAGGGGAGGAGGAGCAGCTGCTGCTGCCCCCGCTGCTGGCAAAGAGTGGGGTCGGTGTTAGAGCCAAGCTGCGCTGACCTGAGGAGCTGCGCGCCCGCCTCCTGAGGAGCTCGTGCTCTGGCCCACCCGCTTCCAGTGAGTGCCTGGGAGTCGAGCTCCTGCGATGCTGCATTAGCGGCATCGGAGTGGGCATGGTGCTCACACTGGCCATGGACCGTGCATCGCACTGATCCTCGCCCTGGGCATCCGGCTCCTGCTGCTGGTCCTGCATGTTTTGACCCTGAATCCTCTCCTGCTGCAGCTGCAGGCTCTGCATGCTGGTCAGACTGTCGGTGCTCTGGGTGCGCTGCACATAGCTTAGCCTGTGGCGCTGCGTGCTCATCCCATCGATGCGGATTTTGGTGTAGAAGTCCGTGACCGTGGTCACCTCATCGTGGGCAATCACCAGGTCGATGCAGTTGTCCACGAAGCTGCTTAGCAGGCGCTGGACCTCGGCAAAGGATTGGATGCCACGCAGGTGCTTTCCATTCACATTGACAATCTCGTCGCCCAGGCGAAGGCGGCCATCCCTAGAGGAAAGGGTTTAAGTTAGATGTTGATGATTTGATCTTTTAAAAGTCGATTTCTCAATGTGTTGTTAAGCTACTGGTTTGTTATTTGTGATAAGGTTAAATGGTCGAACCTCTTGCCGAACGACAAAGGATTTTATCCCTACTCACTTCTGTGCCATTCCATAGGGTTCCAGTTCCACGATGAGGTACCGGTACTGCTGCTCATTGCTGTTGGTCATCACTGTCTTGGGCGACAGGACAATGCCGATGTAGTCCTCCTGGCACTTGCGCTCCAGCTTCAGTTGCCTGAATCTCCGCCGGATAGTCTCCGTTTCGTAGTCATAGTTGTAGCCGCCCAGCGATACGGGAGCACTGCAGATGCTGCTGTTCCGCGTCGATGGAGCCGCACCCATTCCCATGCCCAGGCTCAGGCCCATGCCCATGCCCACGCCCTCCGACGAGCTGAGGGAGATGAGCGAGTTGCGCTTGAGGGTGCCCGAGGCAATAGATTCGGTATCTCCGCCGGAGATGCTCAGATTATTGCCCAGCCGGGCTCCCGTCGCACCCCCATCGCTGTCGTAGCCGGACTCGTTTGAACTCAGACAACTACTTAATCTTTGGTAAAGTGGTTCCCAGTCCTTGGAGGTGATGCTGTCGTTGCGTGACACATTGCTCAGCATCGCCTGTTCGGGGGATCGGCGCTGCGGTAGGGGCGATGCGGCCTGCTCCTGCTCGAGGAGTTCCCGCTGATGCTGCTGGTGCTGCTCCCGCTGCCTTTGAATCTGTTGCTTCAGGTGACCTGGTGCATTGCCGTGATTTTCCTCGGGCAGCACGGAGAGACGGGATCGCAGGAAGGCATAAGGAAAAGCACCACGTCGCGAGGGATCGTGCTGGCCACTGGGTGCAGTTCCTCCTCCTCCGCCTCCTCCTCCTGCACCACCAGATGCTGCACCACTTGGAGGAGATGCCAAGCTGCCTGCACCACTGCCACTACTTGTGCTGGCCGTCAGACAACTGCTCACCTTGGCTATATCATCGCAGCTACTGGACTTTAGGCTGGCAATGCGGGGCAGTCGCTGCTGCTCCCGCTGGAGATTCAGACCCTCGGTGGGATCGTCGCACTTGACGTAGGAGCAACTGGACAGCTGGCTGGTGGAACTGCTCCTATACAGCGTGGTGGCCGCCGGTGTGGCCTGCTGGGCCGCCTCCGAGGCCTTGAGGAGATTGTGGGAGCGATGGTTCAGCATGCCGGTGGAGCCGATCCGATGGAAGAAGTTCTTCAGCGCCTTCTGTGGGCGGGCGGCCGCCTGGAACTGATGCGTGGGCGTGGACTGAGCACTCTGGCTCTGGCCAGTGCCCACATCCTGGACCAACTGCTGCTGCTGCTGCTGCTGGTGACGCTGCTTGATGGTCTCAATGGGGCCCGACTTGCACTTCTTGAGGGTGCTGGTCGTCGATCCGGAGCTGCTGGGTGAGGGCGAGGCCTTCGCCGAACTGGACGCGTTGACTCCACCGGAGCCACCACTCTTGTGATGCGTTGGCGAGTGGAACAGACTCCTCAGGTCCGAGTGCGATTTGTGGGCGGCGGCGGGCGAGTCGCTGCGCTTCAGCAGATCCAGTTTGCGACTCATGCGCTTGCCCCAGGTGAAAACTGCAGGAGGAGAAACAAGGAGAGAGCAGGATAGAGGATTTGCAATCAGAAAGCGATTTCTAACTTAATTATAACACTTCAATAAATCTCAACGCCTCGCCGCAAGTCGGCGCATTCGCCTTGACAGATGAAAAATGTCCAGGGTTCCGTTCCACATGGACTTGGACTTGATCTTGGACATGGCCAATGACAATCTACCACTCCAGCTGCACTGTGGTCAGCCGGCTTGCCACGTGCTGGTGAAAAGGCATCTGATTTCAAGGCATTTGCGGTTGGAGTTCCCCCTACATAAAGTCACAAAGAAGGGGTCGGCCTTAAAGATCTTTCGACCTTAACTGACGTTGAAGTCTTTTGACAAGGAAAAATGCCAGCGGCTTTCTTCAGAGTTGAGGGATAGGATGGTTTCATATATGTTAAATAGGAAATAGCAAACAATTTGGTGAACTAAACTATATTAACTTGCTTGTTAGTATATTTTTAAAGCTCTTAAGTTAGGTGTAGCTTTAGTAACTTAACTTTCCACCTTTTCTTGATAAAGTATTTAATTGATTCCCCTTTAATTCCCATTTAAATCTACATCTCACACCCCCACAGCAGTATATTAATAGAACAGCGCTAAATATCCAGAAAATAACCACATAGATAAGACAGGAAGATATGTTTGCATATTCTATTGATCTCCAGCATTAGCAGCCCATCTTCTGGTCATCGAACGATCGTAATTCTGCACAGTTATTGAGCAATAAACACACCTCGATTGCTAATAGAGCATAACCAATCATTAAATGGACTCGTATTGCCCATCGCCCAGCGGATATCTAATACCATCGTAAAATATTTTAACGATTGGGCCTTAATAGCAATTGCAAACACTTAAAAGAGCAAAGAGACTGGGCGCTAGAATGCTCCTCTTCGAATCTGGTTAATAAACAAATTTATGCGCTTGTTCCATATTTATCGCCCGAAGATGAGCCAGCGGGACGGGGTCGGGGCATTTACGAACAATTAGCATAAAACATGCACAGCAAAAGATTCGAGGGATCAAGAAGGCATCGCATTGCCATTGACTTCAAAGCCCATTATACGGCTCCGCCAATAAAATTTCCAAAACTATTTCCATCAAATCGAAGTGGCGGAGTGAGGCCCAAAAACCGTGACCAGTGATGCGAGCCAGTGACTCAGGTCACTGACTAACCCACTTACCCACTTGCACTGGGAAAAATGGATATGGGAACTAGAAGATGATCTTCATATTCAAAAGAAGGTGATTCTCCTGAGCCTAAAAATATATCGTTTTGATTTCTAGCTAATGTTTATTTTTTTAAAAAGATGATTCCTAGATTCAAGAACTTTTAAAATATTTGTGAGCTATGTATTCTCAAATTATTTATATCATATGTATAAAGTTAGGACTCTCCAGCTATGTTTTCGTTTTTTCAAGCTTGTAAAATATAAAGTCTAGAGGATATGTAAAACATATATTTATAATCGAAAGTGGTACCCATAAATATGTAATCCGAGGTCTATCTAATACTTTATAAAAGAACGATACTTTAGTAGGTTTCATTCTTCTTGCTGTTGAGTCACTACATCCACCAGTGATAACTTATCACTGGGGAATTTTTATTTCATATGTATAAAGTTAGGATTCTCCAGTTGTGTTTTCGTTTTCTTAAGCTTGTAAAATTGAAAGTCTAGGGGATATGTAAGATATCTTTTTAATGAAAAGAAATAAGAAAAGAAATAAATGTGTAATCCGAGGTCTACCTGTTACTTTATAAAGGAACGATTTTTGGTGGAATTCCTTTAGTAGGCTTCATTCTTCTTGCTGTTGAGTCACTGCATCCACCAGTGCTAAGTGATCACTAAGGATTCTCTGAGGCACCTCTGGCTTTATCCAGCTTCTTTCGCTGACTCGTGCCAAAGTTGTTTAATAGCCGCAGCCCAGCCGCGAGCTTTGGTCCGTTCAAATTGCCCTGGCTCAGGCCATGTGTGGGCGCAGTGGCTTGGAAGCCGGGATGCGGATGAGGATGAGGATGGGGATGATGACTACGATGATGATGATGAGGAGGCGTTTGAGGGGTGGCCAGATCCAGAGCCAATGCAGGTTGACAGCCGCTCCAAACGGCGAAACTCCACCCAAGGCCTGACCGAGTTCGCCTTTGATTAAAGTTTTCACCATTGCAATCACACAGCCGAAGGAAATGGGGATGGGGATGGGGAAGGAGGAGCTGCAGCCGAGTGTTAAACAATAATAGGAAACGGCGCGCGGGCATCAATTATATGACAACCTCAGCCACACTCCAACAGACTCACCCGTTGCCGGAATCCCCGGTTCCCCTCCCACAGCCCATCTCCATCTCCATCTGCAGTCACCGCCGGCCACATGCCACAAATTCTACACCCACTTAACTTTCAAGACGGTGTCAAATGCCCGCCAGCCCAAGAGGCCCGTTTCCCCCCTTCTATTCCACCCCTCAAAAGTCTCTAGTCGGAGATGGCTTTGTTGCAATTTTGCCGGCTGACATGCAAGCGATGTTGAGGCAAAACCATTTGAGACCCAGAGAGCTGGAACCGAATCTTAGAGCTGAGCATCTGAAGTGGTGCAGAGGTGGAGAAAGAAGTGGAGTTTTCCAGAGTTGCCAGGGAAAGGAATGGTCCAAAGGAATCTCTTCTAATTTTATTATTATTATTATTATATCTAGAAATCTTATAATAATTAATATCATCTGAAGAGGTGGAGAAAGAAGTGGAGTTTTCCAGAGTTGCCAGGGAAAGGAAAGGTCCATAAGAATCTCTTCTAATTTTATTAATATTATTATTATATCTAGGAATCTTATAATAATTATTATAATTATTTTTATTTAGTTATAGGTCTTTAGCCTAGAAAACGTGAGATCATTTGGAGATTGACTTGTGGTCGGAAAAACGAGTATAACTAAGCCACTTTAAAATTGATGGCCCATATCATCAGTTTTTATATTAATAATGGAACAATACAATAATGGAATACTACACAGAAACAAATCATTTAAAATCTTAAGAGCTACAGTTGCCAGGGAAGGAATGGTCCAAAGGAATATCTCCTAATTTTATTATTTTTATTATATCTAGGAATCTTCTAATAATTAATATCATTATTTTTTTGTAACCTAGAAAACGTTTAAAAAACATTTAGAGATTAAGACCTACTTTTAGTGTTGACTTGTGGTCAAAAAAACGATTATAACCAAGCCACTTTAAAACTTATGGCCCATATCAGCAGTTTTTATATTAACAATGAAACAAAACAATAATAGAATAATACACAGAAACAAATCATTTAAAGTCCTAAGAGCTCGCATCAAAAATCTTATTTCAATAACAATTGATATGCATCAAAAAATCCCCATAAAAGAAAGTTGAAATACCTAAGTATACATTTATGCAAATGCCAGCGCAAAAAAATCGCGATTCTGTGCCACTTTCAGATCAAACGGAATCATCATCAGAATCGAAATCAGTTTGGGAATCGGGCAGAAACCAAATGCACATGGCATGCAATAATATCTCACGTACAAATGCGAATTCTCGTGGATAATTCCTCTCTCAGAAGACTTGGCCATAACGGATTGGAATGGAGTTGGCGGGAAATGAGAGATCGATAATCGGTTTTGAAATCAAGTCAGGGGGAACATGTAATAAGCGATAATCCACAATAAATGCGCAACCAAATACCAAATACCAGGGAGGAGGTGGAAACATCCTCCAGCCAAAACCTCAACTGGATCGAAAATTATAGCATTTATGCCTGAGAGTGAGGCCTCAAAGTCTTTCGGATTATTGATTTCTCACCAGCATTTTTCTTTGCTTTCGTTGAAAGCCATTTACAAATGTTTATTTAGCTATTTCTTACATTTATAGTAAACTGGAATCGACCTTGGGGCGGCACACTTGGCAAAACTTTAATTAAAGCCAATTAAGTTCGGCATTAGAGGCGGCAAAAGCTCAACGAACCTAAAATGCGACTTTGGCATGCAATGGCGATGGCTTTGGAGTGGCTTTTGCCATGACTTGGCTTCGCTCTCAAGATGAATGAATCTCGAGGAGCAACAGCTGCATATTCCCGCGGCACCTGATAAAACCTGCCATATCTTCTTCTGGCCCGACTTGCAGCTGTTTGGCCGCTTTTGTCGGCCGGCATCTCAGAATGCAATCATCAAACGTTTTGCGGTTGCCGCAGAGCGGTGGAAAAACATTATTTGAATTGCCGTTTGCTAAGAACTCGGCTTATAATGACTGCCTGCGGTCGGCAGAGCAGTCGGGGAAAAGTGAAAATCGGAAAAGTTTGCAGTTGCTATGTATAGATGGTTCTTGCTTTCTTTGGTCTGCTCATATTTTCCCATATTTTCTCGCATTTTCGCCTTTAATTTGCCAATCACTTGATCAGCCACTTCCTGCCCTCATTTCTTTGCTTATCTAACTAGCTGCTCTAATACCCATATCTATTACTTATAACTCCAACCATCGATACAACTAAAAACCTCAATCACATATCACATAACCGGGCAAAAAGAAATAAAGCTCTCTGTGTGCGAATCATTGAAACTAAACTGAACTCAACCAAAGTAAAGTGAACTGAACTGAACTGCACAGAATGACATATAATGACCGGCTTTGTCACACTTCGTCGGCTGTTGGTTGGGAGCTATTTTACACTGAGGAATAAAATCTATAACGAAGTTATAGAAGTTACGGTGATTCTGGTTGAAATGTTTCAGAATTGGTACGAATAACCCAGATTTTATAATTGTCTTATAGATGATCTATCCTCTGCGAAATCTTATAAAAAATTAAACAGGGTTTTATAATTTGGAAACTGGAAATAATACTGATATGTAGCTATTTTACACTCAGGTATAAAATCTAAAAAATATATATAATCTAAAAACTATTTTATTTTTAACGTTCCTCTGTTTAGAATTTTTCAGAAAGAGTGCTTATAAACTAGACTTATAAGACTATCTATCCACAAAATCCAGAAGAATATTACTATAAATAGGAATTGGAAAAATATATTCCTAATAGGATTACCTCTCTCAAGGATAAATGCTAAACACAAAATAATTTTAAGTTTTTAAGAATAAGTCTTTATAAAAAAGGTTTATAAGATTATTACAATTATATCAATTGTTCCAATAAAGATTTAGATATTTATGTTACAATCTTATAAAACTTATTCTTAAGAACGTAAAAATATATGTATTTCTATAAATTAAAATAATTTTAATTTTTTTTTAAGAATAAGTCTTGATAAAAAAGGTTTATAAAATGATATAATTTTTCTAAAAAAGATTTAGATATTTATATTACAATCTTAAACATCTTATTATTAAGAACTTAAAGATATATATTATTTTATAAATTATATATGGGCAGAAAAACTAGATTGCTTCTTTAATACCCCACTCTTTTTTCTTTTTTAAGTTTATTTCCACTTTTTATAATGTTTTTTTGCTGTGTAGTATAGGATTTTGGGGTGGGCTCTGCTCCTCCTCAAAAACGAGACCACAGCCCGGTCTCCGCACTTCCAACTCGTGCCGAGCTGAAAACAATACAAATTCCAGTTGCAGACACATCGGATCGCATTACAGCGGTGATGTTGTCGGCGCGCATTGATGCGAAATCGGGTCAATACGGTATTTTGGAGTATATGGATGGCATACTGCAAAACACGCATCGTATCGATGACAATTGCCCACCGATTGGCGCTGATTTACCCTCTGCTAAACACGGAAGCACTGGGAGTGCCGTTTCCTATGTTTAGCTTCGGAAATTAATTGTTTCAATTAAAATGTGCTCTAAACTGAGCTCTTAATACCAGGCTGACAACACACACTCGCCTCCGCTTTAATTTATGGAATCATTTGGCCCATCACCTCTGTCCCAAAAAATTTCCCATTCCTATTTGCTCGAAAATAAAATAAACTCCGAGGGGAAAAGAAAAAGAAAACACTCGAGGCGCCGCCACTTGATGGGAAAATCAATTTCCCGGCATTTGCCTGGATTTGAGTTCTATTTTTGGCCAAAGTACTTACCATTTCTCGTGGTGCTGGCCAAGGAAGTGGAGCTCCCAGAGTGCGAGTTGCTGTTGCTGACGTCAAGACTGTTGCTGTTGCTGTTGCCGCTGCCGTTCATGTTGCTGCTGCTGCTGTTCATGTTGCCGCCGCTGTTGCGACTCAGTTCACTGGCTGGCAATGAGTTCGATTTGTGCTCATCGTCCAGGACAACAACGGGCACCGCTGTCACCAATTTGTAGTCGGGCAGGTGGCCTACAGAGAAAAAAATCGGGATTTATTTGATACCGGCATGGTAAATTTATTAGATACCTTTAATTCGTCATCTATTAAAAATTCTTTCTAACAGAAAAGGATAGATAAGAGCGATCTGACGAATAATAATTACGCTCTTACCCAGCGCGACAGCAATATTCGAAACTCTCCGAAATAGACAAACAGAGAAAGTAGCAAAATGGTTATGGAACAGATAATGAATTTCTTCCAAATGATTATCATATCTTTTAAATTTTCTCTCCGTATACGAAAGATTATACAGTATCTGTTTAAGGAAATGAATACCAGAGTAATCGCCTTTTGCATTCGAAGAGATTATCAAAAAACATGCGATAAGGAAGAGATTCCAGGAAGTGAAATATTCCAATCTGAACCCATAAGAAATATACAGATCATTTCAAGTAAACTTTTTCTTCGCAATGGTCGTCTACATCTCTCTCATAATATTTTTGGGATTAAGTTTCCTACAACCTACAGTTCAAGCGGTCATTGAAAACAACATTTACAGTCCTCTAATTGAACTTGTGTTCAATCATCTTAAAGAGAGTCCTTTAAATTTTGATAGTTGGACTGAGGAAATAAGTTTATCTTTGAATAAAGAAAAGCAAGACCGAATCTCATTAAATATTCCCTGGTCGCGTTTGCTAGAAGAAGGAAAACCATCACTAGAACTCCAAAAGCAACTCAAGCCTGAAAACTCCTTTAAGTTGAGGATTTGGATGAGCCTTTATTGGTACCTCAAGAGAGCTCAGCTATTGAATGATGTTCTTCTCTCAAACTTTGCCCAGGAATTGATGAATCTTCGAAGATCTCAACCAGATATGTGGAACAATAGTCTCCAAAATGTGGTACAGAGTTTTCCAAGTTCTTTGAGACTTTTGCTAAAAACTCAACGTTTGTGCCTGCAACACCAAAAGGAAATGTTGAGTATTGGGGCCGAATATCACCTAGAATTGGGTGCCAATAGCAACTGCAGCATTTGGGAGGTTCAGGAGGAGAAAGAGGATCACTGGCTCAAACTCGTAAATGTCTGTGATGATACAAGCAATTTCTTTATAAGCATGTTATCACAGGAAGGATCGCATTTCTTGTTTAGTGCCCCCAGTAACATGGCAACGCACTTTTGTGTGATAAACGGATTGGGTTTCTTCGAGGAGGCGTCAAACACGAATATTGGTTGCCAGTGGCATTTAAATGACTGCAGATTTTTACACTTAATATAACAGTCAACAATAAAAATAAAGTTGTTAGAATTGGGAAGCAACTATGTATGCTTACCTTATAAAATGGTTTTAATTTAAAATTTGTATTTAAAATATTTAAGAAAAGGCTAGCTATGTAAAATGTACCTATGTATAAGTGATAAACTTTGAGGACCTATGACTTTTTTAACTTGTCCTACTTTTCGTTAGGGAAACCAAAAGGGAATGAACTTATAAGTTGAGAATACGTCATTGAAATGTTCATTAAACCGACAGGGGGTTGGAGTTTACACTCAGACTCTAGTGATCTTTTTTGGGGTTGACATGTGTTACTTCTGATAATTCAATAACTTTTACTTACCATTTGGGGTCAGGGATCGGCTGCTCTTGTTGCTGCCCGCTCCTCCGCCGGCACTTGCCCCCTTCTCGTACAAACAACTACTGGAAGCGGCGTGCAGTCGCTGTGCAACATATTGCTGGTACTGGGCGGCATGTTGCTGCTGCTGTTGCTGCATGGTGGCAATGCTGTTGGTGCTGCCATAGCTCAAAAGCAGTGTTGCCGAGTGGTTGCCAGTGCTGCCATTGCTGCCAAGTTTCGTGGGCACGGGCACGTAGATGGTGGGTGGCTGATGTTGCTGCTGCTGATGTTGCTGCTGCTGCTGCTGCTGTTGCTGCTGCTGCTGCTGGCGGTGCAGACTGGTGGCCTCTTGCAGCGACATCACCGATATGGCCGAGGGCGTCTGCCGACCACTTAGCAGACACGTGGGCGTGGCCGTGCGTAACGGCTGCTGCTGATGTTGCTGCTGCGGCAGACCCCCGGCAGATGTTGCCGGTGCTCCGCTGGCTGTTGCTGTGACCGCTGTCGTGGCGGTGGCTCCATTGCTGGCCAGGGTGGTGCAGCTGAGGATCATGACGGGCGACTCGTTAAGATCAGGCAGCGATGAGGATATGGTGGTGCTGTTCGCAATGCTCTTGGTCAATCGGTTGTTGCATGTTGCCGGCGTGTGACTTTTGCTGCTGCTGCTTTGGGAAGTGTTGCTGTTGTCGGGTTGTTGCTGCTGCTGCTGCTGCTGTTGTTGTTGCTGAGCGGCTAGTGTGCTGTAGGTGTCGGTGGATTTGCGCGTTTTGAAGAGACGCATACTATGTTGCCTGGTGCTGTTGTTGCTGCAAAAGTACACAGAAAAAAAAATTCGTATAAATAAGTTTGTTATTTTTATCATTGAGTAATATAAACTTAATATTAAGGAATGGTATTTCTGGGATTTCCTCTCTTTTCGAGCTAGAAAAAGACAGAAAAAACAAGGTCTAAACAGAATTGATAATGAATTTCATCAAAATTAGCTTGTACCTTTTCAATTTTTTTTCTCGGTGTGGGAAAATTGTGGGCTTACTTTCGGGAAAAGCGAAATTAGAGTAGTGCAAGCTCTTTTTTGGCCCAAATTTGTCTGCAATTTCCATCGACATTCCCTATTTGTTCGCAGCTGTTGCTTTTTTCGTCCAACGGAGCGTATAATTAACGCAAATTGCGGCAAATTTTAAAGTGTTGCTGCCGCTGCCACAGCAACTTAAGCAAACAGCATGGCCAATGATTAACCATCGATTTCCTACTTTCCTGCCTTTGATTTGATTGAACTACTTCAGATAACAGTGATCAATTCCCAGCTCAATGGGTGGGTATATTTACAGAGCGTTTACGTTGAATACACAGTTTTATTTATAGAGTAGTTCGTAAGTCTATAAATAAATGCGTACACTTTCCACGCTTATCAGCTGGCTGGAACTTCCCCATAAGCTAATGGATCTGTCGTCTTATCGGTTCAATAAACGCATCAAAGGTGATTATCAGGCGGTAATAAAAAAAATAACCGAAAACATGCCGTTGTGTTAGCTTATATAATATTTGCTCAGTGGCTTTTGTTTTTACTCATTGCTCATATCATAATATTTGCTCGACATTTTTTTTGTCGACTGATTAGTGTGTGGAAATCAAGGAAAGTCAACGGCAGACGGCGAAGGTCACCAAACAGCTGTCAAGTGGGTGGCCGGGCGGGCATTGAACTACTCAATTGCTGCGCAACCACAACGCAAGATGGCCCATTCGCCCAACGGCCTCTTACTTTTCAAATTAGCCAACATAGTCAAAGCTAATTTGAGGTTTTACGAGCCTGCTAACCAGCTAGCCAGAGTTAGCCAGGTTAGCCAAGTTAGCTTAGCCAGCTGCAATACCACATCTCGTGGCCCTCAGTGCGGCTAATCGATGTGACATTTGCGTGTGCAGCAAGCCAACGCACTTCGTACACAGAAAGAAATATTTGATAATTTATAATTAAGGAAAATTACGTTCATGAATTAAAAAGGAAATTGACTGCCAAGGTATAAAGCATTTTCGCCTTGCAACAATTAAACTGCTTGTAAAGGTGTTCCATTTCAAAAATGAATATTTTTTAAAATCTATATAAAATTGTATGTTAAAAAAAAAATAAAAACAGTTTTTTTATGATTAATTATGTTTCAATATAAAGGGTTTGTCATCCAAATTAATCAAACTTCTGGAAGTGCCCATATATTTTTTCTTCTACACATTTAAATTAAAGTTGAAAACTTTTTCTGAGTATTATCTTTTATTGCACATTGGTATTATTATATGGTATCACTGATTGTTATTTTTCTGAATGTATAGCCATAATCTATTAGTGCTGAATAGCCATAAGACAAACGAATTTGAGATGAGTTGAAAGAGCTTTCCTTAACAATTGCTAAGCCTCTGATCATTTATAGCTTAGTGCTTGAATAATAAACAAGTAATTTGTTTGTTTGGTTTTAAATTGACCATTACGTTTAACTGGCAATAATAGTAAACACTGCTACTTGTTGTAAATATTTGCTTAGTTGTGTATTATCTTCACATTTATATCTCTTTATAAGACATTACAAATAAAGAAAACCATACGAATTCATAATTGATGATTAATAAATATTTATTTTTTCACAGGTATGACCAACATTTTAAATAAGGGAATATAAAACTCTTAAGTAAGTTAGTTAATTAAGGGAGGTTAAATTAAGGAACACATTTTTATTATACATTTAAACCACGGTTCACTGCCAAATTAAATTCTTCAGCCATTCCTAAGGCTCTTCTCTGCTTCTACCACTCGCTGATGGCCCCCGTCTATATGTAGGTATTTATACCCCTAAAAGTGACCCCCCTTTACCATCTCAAGCATGCGCATCGCCAGTTCCTCCGGCTACTGTTCAGTAATAATTTTACTAATTTTATCAGAAGCTTTTGAACCTTGTCTCGCTGATTTTTATAGACGCTTTTAAGCATGGGCCTGCGGTTTAGAACTGAGCAATACGTTGTCGTAATGTGCATTTAATTGGTCTCTGAGAGGTCATTGCCATAAATTGCCAGTGTGTTGTCTAATTAATAGTGCAAAATTTTAATGGCCAGGAGATGGAATCGGTTTCGGTTCGAGAATCGGAGTCGGATGCACACAGTCGGGGTCCGCCGAGTCATAGTTTCTAGCCGCATTATAGAGCCCCGATATCCAGGCAAATGGCCGCCTTGTTTATGAGGCGAAACCAGTTTCAAGGACGCGCCGCTGGCGCAATTCCAAGAACCTCACTTGGCTCATTACCGCATGACGATGATGTGGAGTAGATGGCTGGATGGAGTGGCCTCAGATGGGATCGGATGGTATGGGATGGGATGGGATGGTATCCAAGGAGTGGGCAGTGCAAACGTGACTCTCTGTCCGCGGGGCTGACGATTGCTAAACTATTTTTTAAACTGCGCCTCAGTCGGACAAGGACAGGGTTAAGCCGATGGCCTTTCCCCGCTTATAGCCCCCCCCATTTTTCTCTGCACTTAATTATACCCGTTACTCGTAGAGTAAAAGGGTATACTAGATTCGTCGGAAAGTATGTAACAGGCAGAAGGAAGCGTTTCCGACCCCATAAAGTATATATATTCTTGATCAGGATCACTAGCCGAGTCGATCTAGCCATGTCCGTCTGTCCGTCTGTCCGTCTGTCCGTCTGTCCGTCTGTCCGTCTGTCCGTCTGTCCGTCTGTCCGTCTGTCTGTCCGGATGAACGCTGAGATCTTGGAAACTATGAGAGCTAGGCTATTGAGATTTGGCGTGCAGATTCCTGATCTTCTTACGCAGCGCAAGTTTGTTTCAGTAGAGTGCCACGCCCACTTTTACGCCCACAAACCGCCCAAAACCGTTGCTCCTACAGTTTTGATGCTAGAATAAAAATTTTAACTGAAATGTATTGTTCTCATCAATACCTATCGATTGACTTAAAAAAAAGTTTGCCACGCCCACTTTATCGCCCACAAACCGCCCCCAAACTTCAAAAAATCTTAAATATGAACGTGGATATCTCGGAAACTATCAAAGATATAGAATCAGGATTTCAGATTTAGATTCCGAACCTTTGTACGCAGCGCAATTTTGATACGCGAGTATGCCACGCCCACTCTAACGCCCACAAACCGCCCAAGCCTGTGGCGCCCACAATTTTCATGCTAGATACAAAATTTTAACTGAACTGTATTGGTCTCGTCAATACCTATCGAATAAAGGGTTTGTCATCCAAATTAATCAAACTTCTGGAAGTGCCCATATATTTTTTCTTCTACACATTTAAATTAAAGTTGAAAACTTTTTCTGAGTATTATCTTTTATTGCACATTGGTATTATTATATGGTATCACTGATTGTTATTTTTCTGAATGTATAGCCATAATCTATTAGTGCTGAATAGCCATAAGACAAACGAATTTGAGATGAGTTGAAAGAGCTTTCCTTAACAATTGCTAAGCCTCTGATCATTTATAGCTTAGTGCTTGAATAATAAACAAGTAATTTGTTTGTTTGGTTTTAAATTGACCATTACGTTTAACTGGCAATAATAGTAAACACTGCTACTTGTTGTAAATATTTGCTTAGTTGTGTATTATCTTCACATTTATATCTCTTTATAAGACATTACAAATAAAGAAAACCATACGAATTCATAATTGATGATTAATAAATATTTATTTTTTCACAGGTATGACCAACATTTTAAATAAGGGAATATAAAACTCTTAAGTAAGTTAGTTAATTAAGGGAGGTTAAATTAAGGAACACATTTTTATTATACATTTAAACCACGGTTCACTGCCAAATTAAATTCTTCAGCCATTCCTAAGGCTCTTCTCTGCTTCTACCACTCGCTGATGGCCCCCGTCTATATGTAGGTATTTATACCCCTAAAAGTGACCCCCCTTTACCATCTCAAGCATGCGCATCGCCAGTTCCTCCGGCTACTGTTCAGTAATAATTTTACTAATTTTATCAGAAGCTTTTGAACCTTGTCTCGCTGATTTTTATAGACGCTTTTAAGCATGGGCCTGCGGTTTAGAACTGAGCAATACGTTGTCGTAATGTGCATTTAATTGGTCTCTGAGAGGTCATTGCCATAAATTGCCAGTGTGTTGTCTAATTAATAGTGCAAAATTTTAATGGCCAGGAGATGGAATCGGTTTCGGTTCGAGAATCGGAGTCGGATGCACACAGTCGGGGTCCGCCGAGTCATAGTTTCTAGCCGCATTATAGAGCCCCGATATCCAGGCAAATGGCCGCCTTGTTTATGAGGCGAAACCAGTTTCAAGGACGCGCCGCTGGCGCAATTCCAAGAACCTCACTTGGCTCATTACCGCATGACGATGATGTGGAGTAGATGGCTGGATGGAGTGGCCTCAGATGGGATCGGATGGTATGGGATGGGATGGGATGGTATCCAAGGAGTGGGCAGTGCAAACGTGACTCTCTGTCCGCGGGGCTGACGATTGCTAAACTATTTTTTAAACTGCGCCTCAGTCGGACAAGGACAGGGTTAAGCCGATGGCCTTTCCCCGCTTATAGCCCCCCCCATTTTTCTCTGCACTTAATTATACCCGTTACTCGTAGAGTAAAAGGGTATACTAGATTCGTCGGAAAGTATGTAACAGGCAGAAGGAAGCGTTTCCGACCCCATAAAGTATATATATTCTTGATCAGGATCACTAGCCGAGTCGATCTAGCCATGTCCGTCTGTCCGTCTGTCCGTCTGTCCGTCTGTCCGTCTGTCCGTCTGTCCGTCTGTCCGTCTGTCCGTCTGTCTGTCCGGATGAACGCTGAGATCTTGGAAACTATGAGAGCTAGGCTATTGAGATTTGGCGTGCAGATTCCTGATCTTCTTACGCAGCGCAAGTTTGTTTCAGTAGAGTGCCACGCCCACTTTTACGCCCACAAACCGCCCAAAACCGTTGCTCCTACAGTTTTGATGCTAGAATAAAAATTTTAACTGAAATGTATTGTTCTCATCAATACCTATCGATTGACTTAAAAAAAAGTTTGCCACGCCCACTTTATCGCCCACAAACCGCCCCCAAACTTCAAAAAATCTTAAATATGAACGTGGATATCTCGGAAACTATCAAAGATATAGAATCAGGATTTCAGATTTAGATTCCGAACCTTTGTACGCAGCGCAATTTTGATACGCGAGTATGCCACGCCCACTCTAACGCCCACAAACCGCCCAAGCCTGTGGCGCCCACAATTTTCATGCTAGATACAAAATTTTAACTGAACTGTATTGGTCTCGTCAATACCTATCGATTGACCAAAAAAAAAATTTTCCACGCCCACCCTAACGCCCATAACGCTTAAATCTGTCTACCGCCGGTAGGTGGCGCATTTCAGTCTTGCTTTGCTGCTTGCTTATTTCCATTTCCCTTTGGTCCCTTTAGCTGAGTAACGGGTATCTGATAGTCGAGGCACTCGACTATAGCGTTCTTTCTTGTTTTATTTTAATTTGCCCTCGCCTCGTGTGTTTATTATACCCGTTACTCGTAGAGTAAAAGGGTATACTAGATTCGTCGGAAAGTATGTAACAGGCAGAAGGAAGCGTTTCCGACCCCATAAAGTATATATATTCTTGATCAGGATCACTAGCCGAGTCGATCTAGCCATGTCCGTCTGTCCGTCTGTCCGTCTGTCCGTCTGTCCGTCTGTCCGTCTGTCCGTATGAACGCTGAGATCTTGGAAACTATAAGAGCTACAATACTGGGATTAGGCATGCAGATTCCTGAGATTCCTGCGCAGCGCAAGTTTGTTTCAAAAGAGTGCCACGCCCACTCTAACGCCCACAAACCGCCCAAAACTGTGGCTCCTACAGTTTTGATGCTAGAACAAAAATTTTAACTGAAATGTATTGTTCTCATCAATACCTACCGACTGACCTAAAAAAAAGTTTGCCACGCCCACTTTAACGCCCACAAACTGCCCACAAACTTCAAAAAATCGTAAATATGAACGCGGATATCTCGGAAAATATCAAAGATAGAGAAACGAGATTTCAGATTTAGATTCCGTAGGCTTGAGCGCAGCGCAAGTTTATTACGCGAATATGCCACGCCCACTCCAACGCCCACAAACCGCCCAAGTCTGTGGCGCCCACAATTTTCATGGTAGATAAAAAATTTAAACTGAAATGTATTGGTCTCGTCAATACCTATCGATTGATTTAAAAAAAAGTTTGCCACGCCCACTCTAACGCCCACAAACCGCCCAAGCCTGTGGCGCCCACAATTTTCGTGCTAGATAAAAAATTTTAACTTAAATGTATTGGTCTCGTCAATACCTATCGATTGATTTAAAAAAAACTTTGCCACGCCCACTCTAATGCCCACAACGCTTAAATCTGTCTACCGCCGGTAGGTGGCGCATTTGCTGCTTGCATATCTCCATTTTCCTTTGGTCCCTTTAGCTGAGTAACGGGTATCTGATAGTCGAGGTACTCGACTATAGCGTTCTTCCTTGTTATACCCGTTACTCGTAGAGTAAAAGGGTATACTAGATTCGTCGGAAAGTATGTAACAGGCAGAAGGAAGCGTTTCCGACCCCATAAAGTATATATATTCTTGATCAGGATCACTAGCCGAGTCGATCTAGCCATGTCCGTCTGTCCGTCTGTCCGTCTGTCCGTCTGTCCGTCTGTCCGTATGAACGCTGAGATCTTGGAAACTATAAGAGCTACAATACTGGGATTAGGCATGCAGATTCCTGAGATTCCTGCGCAGCGCAAGTTTGTTTCAAAAGAGTGCCACGCCCACTCTAACGCCCACAAACCGCCCAAAACTGTGGCTCCTACAGTTTTGATGCTAGAACAAAAATTTTAACTGAAATGTATTGTTCTCATCAATACCTACCGACTGACCTAAAAAAAAGTTTGCCACGCCCACTTTAACGCCCACAAACTGCCCACAAACTTCAAAAAATCGTAAATATGAACGCGGATATCTCGGAAAATATCAAAGATAGAGAAACGAGATTTCAGATTTAGATTCCGTAGGCTTGAGCGCAGCGCAAGTTTATTACGCGAATATGCCACGCCCACTCCAACGCCCACAAACCGCCCAAGTCTGTGGCGCCCACAATTTTCATGGTAGATAAAAAATTTAAACTGAAATGTATTGGTCTCGTCAATACCTATCGATTGATTTAAAAAAAAGTTTGCCACGCCCACTCTAACGCCCACAAACCGCCCAAGCCTGTGGCGCCCACAATTTTCGTGCTAGATAAAAAATTTTAACTTAAATGTATTGGTCTCGTCAATACCTATCGATTGATTTAAAAAAAACTTTGCCACGCCCACTCTAATGCCCACAACGCTTAAATCTGTCTACCGCCGGTAGGTGGCGCATTTGCTGCTTGCATATCTCCATTTTCCTTTGGTCCCTTTAGCTGAGTAACGGGTATCTGATAGTCGAGGTACTCGACTATAGCGTTCTTCCTTGTTTTTTTCTTAATAAGTAATAACAACATTTTCTCCTCATCCTTTTAGCCCGATTCGCTGGAGGAGCCGGCTGCATAGTTGTAAAATTCCTGTAAACAAGCCGGGCTGCCACAGCTGTGGCATGCGGCATGCGGCATGTGGCAACTGCAACTGGCGACTTGCAACTGGCAACACACACACACTCTGGCCAACGCACACTGATTCAAATGATCCCGCCAACAATTGCGGCAATGGATTGGCTCCACGGGTTGCCAGAAGAGTTGGTAGGTCGAGTTTTTGAATATTTTATTTTCAAAGCATTTAAATATCTGAATATGTTTTATATATTAGATATGTAAGAATTTGTATGCACATTTTTCTTTAACAACATATGTTTATTAAAAGACGATAAGGAGAGAGTTTTAAATGCATACAGAAAATAACTACAGTCTTTGTTTTAAGAACTAAGAACACTTAAAGGTACATTTTTCGATACTGTTTGGGACTTTGGGAAACCCCACATATTATTTTATAATTAAAAAACTAATAGGTTTACAAAGGAGCGGACAACATATGTATGAACATTTTAAATGTTATATTCTTTCGTTCGATTTGGGCATTTAGGAAATACCGAAAAATTTCTGCAAAAAATGTTATGGACTGCGCATTGGTTTCAAATATTATTACTCATACGTACTGTTGCATGTGTTTCTGCAAAAAATGTTATGGACTGCGCATTGGTTTCAAATATTATTACTCATACGTACTGTTGCATGTGTTCAAAAATTGTAGTCAAGCTGACGTAGATTCCAACCAAAAACGGTTCTTTAGTTGTATACTTATAATCTTATGTAAAAAAGATAAACTAACCGACCATTTTAAAAATGGGAGGGAGAACGATTGTTGTACAAAATGGAAGTTGGCATACATGTCGTATAAGTAATTTTAGAGATCTTTGAGCCTAATGCCTAAGTCCTTTAAATAAAATTTTTAAAAAAAACTAAAATAACACATTAAATGGATGAGAGTTAGATATTATTTCTTGGATCTTTAAGCTGAGTTCCCTAAACTACTTGACCACCCCACTTGGTGGCTTTATCACCGGGCAGCACAAGAGTTGTTACCTTTTGTTGCCACAAACTTTTTGAGTTATTTTTTCTGTGCATGCCTTACATATAGAAGCACACGTATGTATATATATTTTCGATATGGCCTATCTACCGAGTGCGAGTGAGTGTGTCTACTACTGGCAAGTCCGCATTCTTTTAAAGGTTGCCAAGTTGGCCAGGCCGAAACCGAAAAAGAAAAAATGAAAATCAAAAGAAACAGAAACAGAAACCGAGACGCACTCGCAGACGGAATCGGAGTTGGGAGTCGGGAGTCGGGGACTTGGAGTTTTTGGGGCCCAAGACGGAGTTTTTTGGACCAGTTCGAACGAAACATAAACCGAAAACCGAAAACCAAAAACATTTGCCCGGCGGCTGCCTTGAATGGTGCGTCGGCGACTTTGGCGCATGCGTTCGGTTTTCAGTTTCATTTTGCTGGCTTGTCTTTTTTTGGCAGTAAACCAAAAAAACAAAACCAATAACAAAAAACCCCCGAATCGTATCTGTTCTGTCAGAATTTTTAGCATTTTTTGGGCGCCAATAAAAGCTTTAATTGCACTCGCCACTTCGAAATCAAAGTGGTATTACAACTAGAAGTAAGCCACTAGAAACCGGCATTATTGAAAAGTGGCTGACCTTCAGGTGGCACCTGTTTGCCCAGTGCAAGAGGATTATCAGAAAGAGTCGCCGTTGCAGCTAATTAGGCATATCATATCATATATGTGTTGCCAGTGACTCACTTGTGGAATGTTGCCGGCGTTGATGCCGCATCGCATGGCTATAAATAGTTAACCTAATCAAAATGCAGGCGTGTAAGCAAGCCATTTGCATAGTTGTTGATGTTGATGTTGCTGTTGTCGCTGCTATGTTGCTGCTGCTGCTGCATGTTGCATGCTGCATGTTGCTCGCTGGCAATTAACTTTGGCATGCGCAGACATTGGTCTAAATGTCAAGGTAAATTATGATGCATTCAGCTATTACGTCTAATAGTCCGAAATTCATGCACGTGTGCAACTATTTTTAGTTGTTGCTGTTGCTTTTCCCATTTGCCGGCAATGACAGATCACTAAAACCTGCTGCAGCTCCACCCCATCCTCCCCGACCCGTTGTTGGTGCACTCAGAAAAAAACTATGTGAACGACGATTATCGATTTAGCTGTTAAGAAAATTGTAGTTCATGTTCACGAGAGTAAATAAATAGTTTTACTACGATTTTAATTGTAATGTTACTATTAACTCGCACATACAAAATACCATATAACACAAGACACCTTCTTAAAAAGTTGTTCTACTACTTTAATTGTTAAAATACTATTCAAAGGCTAATAAAATAAGACAACAAAAGTCACCTGAGTAAATATATAGTTTTATTACGATATTAATTGTAATGTTACTATTAATTCGAACAAGACAAATTCCAAAAGCTATAATAATTGTTTTAATAATTTTAATTTTAATAAAAAAAAGAAAGTACACTAAAATTTTCGTAAATTTTAAGTTTACTATTTTGCCATATTGACTTTACTTAGATTTTTTTTCGTGTTCAGTTGTTTGATGCATGTCTTTGGCTGCGCCCTTTTCTACGCTAATTAAGCTGCGACTTGGACCCAGTCTCAGGCCCAGTCCCATACCCATACTCATACCCATACCCAGTCGCAGGGTTTTATCTTCAGCTAGACCGAGGCCAAGGCCCCTACGATTGCCATCTGAAAAGATGAAGATGGGCTAGCAATCGCAGGAAGAGTGGCTGGGCCTGCGGCGGTTGCAACATTTAATCATCACATTGCTGCAAAAATCGTATAATTAGCGTTTTTACGATTACGCGCTTTATCAAAATAGCTACAGCAGCCGCAGAAGCAGCTATTGCACATGCAGTAATAGTTACCGATTGCAGAGAGTATGGCATAGCATACCATAGCTATGATAAAGAAAAATTCGAGTTTTTTTTTACCTTATAAACATAGGCTTATAAACATATCATATATCTCAGAGCTAATTAAAATATAATAAAAAAATACAATTCTAAACAAGTGATTTTTTAAATGAAAACATTAAACCAAAACATAAATTTATACTGTAGCCCAAATTTTATTTTTTATTTATTTTTTTTTTTTTTTTTATTTTTTTTTTTTTTTTTATTTCAAGCAAAATTGTGGCATGTTTGCTCAAGACCATATGACACTTGAAGTTAAACATTTATGTTTTTGTTTTTGAAGTTTGCGAAACTATCTTTCAAATATTTTTTATCCTTTTTTAAATCTGTGCAAAAGTATGCCATCCCAAAGACCTTTATTCAACGGCTTTTCAACAATTGTATTTATAATTTTTTAAAGTTTAATGAGTCTTGTTAAAATAATAAAAGATCAAGCTTTTTAGCCTTTTCGCAGGGTTAAAGAAACATTATAACGATCTCATTTATTTGATTTTACCCATTGTACCGTAGATGATGAAATATTTTGTCTCTTCTCCAGATAATAAATACAGTTATGATTTTGATGAAAGCCATACACCCACAGCTTAAAAAAAAAAGCTGGTAAATAATGGCTATCGAACAACTGTTGTACGTAAGCTAATACTTTCGCTGCTGTTGCTGCTGCTGCTGCCGTTGATGTTGCTGTTGCACTGGCGCCAGCAGCATGTGTTGCTGCTGACAGGCAATGACAGGACAGGACGCCACATCCACATCCTTGCGGGCTTCGCCACTGGCAACTCGCAGCTCGCAACTCGCAACTCGACACCAACAACATGTGATGCAATAAAAAACGGGCAACAGCCATGTGATGCTTCACTTAATCAGGTGTTGCGACTGATCCGCCACGACAATTACACACGAGTGCTGCCAATGTTGCTTGTGGCAATTATGCCTTGAACTTGTTCTGACTGCGCAACAGCAACGGCAACAGCAACAGCAACATCAGCAACATCAACAGCAACTGCATCGCTCTGAAATGACAATTTCATTTGGAGCCCAGTGAGTCTGAGGCTGCCGAGGTTGTTCAACCCATTTGGCCATAGTTCCATGGCTTGTCATTAGCTAATGCATGACGGCGGTGGAAAAGGAGTGCTTAGAATGCGACCGAACCGCCTGAACCTCAATTATGAGTGCCCATGTGCACTCGGGGAATGTGTTGTTTCCCTACGTATTTCGGGTCTTGACCTGCCTTTCAGATCTTGTAGGATCTGTACTTGTGAATTGGAAAATGAAATGAATTACATGCATTAAAGCTCGATCAGTGGTGCTCTTTAATACTGATTGATAATAGCCTTAATATCAGTGGTTAATAATATTATGTTTAATGTCTAGGGCTTAAGTAAATATATGGTTGAAAGGATTTAAGCCGAAGTCTCTCTACCGGTTACATCCATTGGGAATCAGTAGTGCATGTATTGTCTTCGCCAGTTTTTAACATGATTTGTATTTAATTATAATTAATTAACATTTGCAAAGTATTTTTGTGTGTCTTCAGAGCTGTTAGGACTATGAGTTTTTAAACTTGTTCTTTGAATAGTGGACTGTTTAAATAAAACTCTTTTTCTAGCACATGCCCATGCTTGTTTTTACTGTTGTCTGAAAGTAGCGTAGACAGAATTTGGTTGGGGCGATTTTTAAAACAAGTATTTCCTATCATACATTTTAACACAATGTTTTGCATAGGAAAGGTGGGTTTAAATATACTAATGGCATTCATAATAACAATAATGCCTATACTTATAGCTGTAACACAACATACGAAATCTTCTAAAATAACTCATACATATAACTTACGATTTTTCTATTTTATAGCTAGCAAAGAATATACCCAGACTGCAATATTGCTGTTTGAGTGCCATTATCTTCTCAAAACCTTAAACGCGTCTTTCTCAAAACAGTCTATTTTCGGTTAGCAGGTGTGGTAATGTTGTAAAAAAAGTATAAGAACTCGTGCAGAAGTAAATCCTTTTCTGTTTCTAAGGTGTCAAGTCCCAAGAAGACCCAAGTTGAAAAGTGAAAGGTAAACAAGGGCCCGCATTGCCCGCCATTATCCCATAGGATTAGCAGATCCAAGTTTACTTTGTGTCGGATCTCTGTCAACATCTTTGAGACGCTGCAAGTTGAGTGTGTCCAGGTTTATGGCCGCAATTCGGGCCCTCGGTTAGGAGACAAACAGTGTCTCGTAAATGTTGTCGCTCACTTTTGACACCTCGATGATTTTGTGTGTCAGGCAAACAACAGCACGCCGGTCGCCAAGTCAGCGACAAATTCCACGATCCTAAAAACAATAAATATCCACACACAGGGGGCTTTGCCACTTTTCACTTTTGTTCGAGTCGAATAATGTGCGCTGGCTCTTGCGGCAATAATTTATTGGACATTTCATCTGATAGCTGCTCATTAGCTAAGAACACAAATCACTGGCAATGGCTAACAAGCAAAAATAAGTCTCCAAAGACTGCAGAAAACAGCGACATGGCTCAAAACAGGCCCAGGGGCGAAAGCAATTTCCTTGGAAAATTGCTGCCTGCAATCGCTCAGGATGCGATGGGGACAGGCCAAAGTTTTGCCTCCGCGAAGAGCGCCTTCATCAATTTTTATATCGATGAAGACCCATTTGGTTGATAACTCCATTTGTGGCAAATGTTGCGCACGCGCGTTTTAGTTGCCCAGTCCGCTGCTGATGATGTTGCTCCTGTGCCGTTAGTAAATTTCGCGCGAAAAACTTCAAAGTTACCTGGCCACTGGCCAAGCACCTTTCGATGTTGTCGATGTTGCTGCTGTTGCTCCATGGATGTTGCTGTTGCTGTTGCTTTGTTGCTCTGTTGCAAAAGGCAAACGCACGTGTTGCTATGCTCGCTATGAGGATGTTGTTGCCGCAACAGTTGCAATTGTTGTTGTCGCCGGACTGTCACTGGCCGTTTAGGCCAAACTTGGTAAATTGTTTTGTTGAGCACTGAGCGTTGGCCTTTCTTTTCAGTCCGCTTATATGGATAGCAGTTGCTGCTGCTGTCTCCGAGTGAGAGTTGCATACTAATGCTTACCCTGAAATACCCATTACTTGTACGGTAAAGGGGTATATTGCTTTCTTCGGAAAGCATGTAACAGGTGTAAGAAATCGTTGTCGACCCTAAAAGGATATATGTTCTGTATGTCTGTGCATATGAAGCTCATTCTATAAACGCTGAGAACTGGGCATCTGTAACAGCTAGAATGCTGGAATTAAGCAGGCAGATTCTTGAGATTCCTGCGCAAAGCACTCTCACGTTCACTAAGTGTACAAGTTTGAAGCGCCCATAATTTTCAACATAATGAAAAGTGCAAAATTAAATTGTAACATTAATGTTTCTTCATCCCTACTTAAAGTTACATTTATTTTTAATTTGATCCTGGGAATAATGGGTATCTTATAGCCGGGGCATTCATTACAATCTTTTTTTTTTGCCTGCCAACAATTTTAATTACCACATTGGGCAGAAAGGCCAAGAGGCAGAGGCAGGCATTGATTTGGCACAATTTACATATCAAAGCGAGCGAAGCAGACTTCCTGTTCCACACCCAAGCTCTCAAAAGCACAGGAGCAACATTGGGAGCAACTAGCAACATCAACTGAGCCACCAGCAACAGATGTTGGCCATGGGTCAAGACCGAGTTGTTGGCCATTTACAGCAGCAGCCAAGTCAACCAAGTGACTTGGTTGTGATGATGATGATGCTGATGATGATGATGATGCCACTGCCGCTGCGAGTCCATTGGCCCTCATGTTGTTCACTTGCACCACTTTTTGTTGTTTCGCTTTTTTTTTTACCATCATTTGTTTTCATCTGTTTTCTGCTGCTTGCCACATTACGTGTTGGTTGCCCCTCGCGATTGAGCACCAATGCACTGGGCAGCAACTTCTTTCTGTGGGTATTGAAATTACTTGGCATGTAATTAGCTTGGCTTTTTGTCGTTCCATCTTGTCGATCGCCGCGTGTGGCCCCCTCCGAAAAAGAAAACGCTCCCCAATGATGGATGCCACTTTGTCTTCGGCTGTTGCCGGCTGCATCCGAAGGTGTTATTTTTATGGCTTTATAATGTGACTCAGACTCAGGCTCTTCCTGGGCTCTTGCCCCGTTACGTGGCATGTCAATCACCTGGACAAGGCTTTATAATTTGCACAATGGCCAGGAGTGAAAAGCAACCGAACTGATGTACTTGGAATGTCTTAACGAGAACGAAAGCTTGGCCATGAATCGATCTAGGGATCTCGAGATGTTGATCTAGAGATTGGGTGAAATTCCAGAGAACCGTGTTGTATTATAATACAAGGGGTCTTACAAAGAGTAAATCACAAAACATAACTTAATATCGGAGGGCAGCAAAACAGAAAGTAATAAGAATTGATAGGGATACCCCTATGTAAAATGGAAATTCTTTTCCTTGAAAGTGGTTGTTGCTCAGTGCAATTATTTGTAAGCCATTTTTAGGATCGTTTAGAGAAAGACTCAGACAAAAAAAATTAATAAGATCTTTATAACTTGAGCTCCTTTTATCCTAAAATAAAATAAAACTAAATTCCCTAAACAGAATTAATTTTATGTGGAGAATACCATTTGTTTTTGAATTGCGAAGTATAGATTGTGTTTTTTCTCAATCCTATTAAAATATTTGAACATTGAATGAAATTGGAGAAAAGAGAATATCAATAAGAAGGTATAAGTATAAATTCAAACTAAAACTTTTCTTGCAAAATGATTTACTCCAAGAAGTAAACTCGTTTTAGTATTGTACTCCAAATTAAAATAAAAACGAGACCAATAAAAATACATACATCTTCTATATTTACTCAGGACACTAATCCCAAGCAATGCAGGCCGGCGGTGAAATAAATCATTTAAAAGCATATAATTATCTTTTACGATCTTTCCGCATGAAAGAACCATCAGCAGAGAAAGTAATAACAAATTCTCGGACCAGCTTGAAGCATCTTATGGCTACTAAACCATCATTAGTGGCAGCAATCGCTTTGGATTTGCCTGTACAATCGTTTCTCTTGCCCAGTTCTCAGTTCTCAGTTCTTGGTTCTCATTTCCCAGTTGGGTTCTATACAGTCCATCAACAATTTGAGGCTTCGATCCGAATCCGGACCCCTTTTCCCCACTTTATGGCACATTCTACGTATGGTTTTGGTCTCGTTGTTTCCGTTTGTGCCACTTGTGTCCAGTTGAGTTGAAAATTATTGTGATTATGGTAAACTTGTTGCTCTCTCACATGTGCATATGGGCCGTATAAGCTGATCCCCAGCTGCGCACCTGTTGCTTTTGTGGTTCAGATTCCTTTAGCAGTCTCTCGGTTTTGCAAAGAAACACTAGTGTGAGTATAAGTATATGCACACATGCTGTTTTATGGCCGCAGTTTCCATTGTTAGACTCGTTTGGCCGCTTAATTGCCGCTTTGGATTCAGATTCAGATTTGAATTCTGTTTGCTCAGCTCTTTTACACCACGATGCTAAGGAACTTGGGATGTGCAGCTGCAACTGCGCTCGGAATTCTAAATTCTAAAAGGCGTGACTAATCAATTGAGGGCTCCAAAGCTGGGACTCTTCCCCTGTAAATCCGAAATCGACAAAAGATCATGCCTGATTTTCTCAATACTACACATTTTCGTGTCAATTTATGAGCCCAGTTTTTCCCTTGATTGGCACTCCAATGTCGAATTCATCACCAGCTACATCTTTAGTCATTATACCCTTGCAGAGGGTATATTGATTTCAGTCAGAAGTTTGCAACGCAGTGAAGGAGACGTTTCCGACCCCATAAAGTATATATATTCTTGATCAGCATGACTAGACGAGTCGATCTAGCCATGTCCGTCTGTCCGTCTGTCCGTCTGTCCGTCCGTTTCTACGCAAACTAGTCTCTCAGTTTTAAAGCTATCGGGCTGAAACTTTCCCAAAAGTCTTATATCTTTTGCAGGTAGTATATAAGTCGGAACCAGCCGGATCGGACAACTATATCTTATAGCTCCCATAGGAATAATCGGACAAATAAATGAAAAAAAATTATATATTTGGTGTTTTTTAGCATATAACCTCCTAAGCTTGGAAATAACAATTTTTAAATAATTTTGAATTTCGAATTAAATTTTATCGAAATCGGACGACTATATCATATAGCTGCCACGATCGGAACGATCGGAAAATTTGTGGAAAAATAATATGAAAAAAATTATAGCTTCGGTGTTTTTCAACATATAACCTCCAACGCTTGGAAATAACATTTTTTATTTAGTTCTGAATTTCGAATTAAATTTTATAAAAATCGGACGACTATGTCATATAGCTGCCATAGGAACGATCGGAAAATTGGTAGGAAAATAATATGAAACAAATTATAGCTTCGGTGTTTTTTAACATATAACCTCCTACGCTTGGAAATACGATTTTTTAATTAGTTCTGAATTTTGAATTTAATTTTATCAAAATCGGACGACTATATCATATAGCTGCCATAGGAACGATCGGAAAATTGGTAGGAAAATAATATGAAACAAATTATAGCTTCGGTGTTTTTTGACATATTATCTTATACTATTGGGAATATCATTTTTTGTGTTTTTAAATTTAATAATTATAGCTGCAAGGGTATATAAGCTTCGGCTTGCCGAAGCTAACTTCCTTTCTTGTTTTTTTTTTATTTTTGGGCTTATGGTTCAGACGCGCCTTAGCCGAAAAGCAGAGGCGTTGGAGAGAGGGGGCATTGCGTGCCACAAAAATATTTGTTTTCATTGCACTAAGAGTGGGGGAAAAGTCAGAGGCGTTGTCTTAAAATATAGACACCATTAGGGAATTGTGTTGACAAGAGGAACCTACTTTATTCATATTTCTTTGGACTTAAATAAGGTATACAAATCAAGGTCTACAAAATGTATAAAATATATTGTTTATATAATTTAGATATTTTAAGTATTAGCTTGAACGTAAAAGTAATAGATCAAGAAATATATGATATGCAATGTACAATGTATGTATTATACGATACAGATTCTTCGATGATAATATGCTCAAAAAAGATTACTTGCCACATATTAATGCAGCTGACATAATTTTCTGGAAATATAGCTTTTAAATCTAATACTTGCATAAAACTTTAAAGTTTTGAGCATCTTGCTTATAAATAATCCTATACGATACAGATGCTACGATGACATCTATACTCAAAATGGATACCCCGCTAAAGCCAAATGCAGTCGCTAGATAAATCTCTTACATAAAGTGCGCCCAGACACACAAGTATCTCTTTTATGCCGTCCCACATCTGAGCCACCAAAATATGATGCTAATAAACGACGTTTTCGGCTCCATGGAGACTTTCCCAAAAAACCAACTCAAATCTGACCTTCAAATTCTGATGCTCTTGATGTGGCTTTCATGTATATTGTAGTATTTGTGTCTGCTGCTCACGCCCAACTAACAAAAAAATGAAAAAAAAAGTGGCTGCCATTTCATTGGGCAAAGCTTGAAGTCGAAGTCGAAGTTGAGTTCTTCACGACAGACGTGCAATCCATCAAAGTTGTGGCTGCCACCCCGCAGCAGAGGCAGTAGAATCGGTAGGAACATGGCGAAAAAGCATAATACATAATAATATTTGTGCAAAGTGTTAAGGCAACAAAACAGCAGACAGTAGCAGACATAGTCAGACAGCCGGGAGGAGCAATCCAGTAGCCGGAGCAGAAGCAGGAGCAGGAGTAGAACATCTAAGCAACAGGTATAAACGGGGATGGGATGGTGTGGCATAAGATGGTATAGGATGGGATTCGGGGGCAGGATCAGTGGCAAGGCCCGAGGAACTCTTTTAGAAGGAGGTGGAGACGACGACAACGTTTTGTTTTAATTTACTCGACGCCGCCAACGACATTGTTGTTGCTGTTGCTGATGTTGCTGTTGCTGTTGCTGCTGTTGCCGTTGATGTTGCTGTTGGGTTTCCTGTTTAGATAGCTTTTTGTGATTTTATGCGATACACCTTCCATGTACAACTGTTAGTCGGGGAAGTCGGGGGGCTAGTCCACTTTGATGTACGTACACTTTGAAATGTTGTTGATGAGTACGCGAGATTTTTAAGAGATTGCAACGGCTGCGACTGCGACTGCGACTCGGCAAAGGCGACTCTGTTGGCTTATATAATAAATTTTAATGCACGCCCGCCCTGGACATTCCGGACAGTTGGATGGATGTGGTCCGGATAGAGCTGCCATCCGACAAACTGGCTCACAGTGACTTCAAAGTGATTTAAAATGGTACTTGAATGGATAATAACTATTTACTGATGAGTCAAAATAAAAAACGATCCAAAATATAGAACTTTTTAAACGAAAATAAATTATTACAGCTTAATCAAGTCATAGTTTAAGCCGTTAAGTTATAAAATACAACTTATTTCCTTGTAAAGAATAGAGATCGATCAAAAACGTAGACCTTATTAAAAAAATTAAAAAGTATATTATTTGCAGCTAAAATAAGTCGTATTTTAATGAATAACATATATCTTATTAAAAGAAACAAAATTATATCATAGCATATAGAAGCTCATCACATCCCTCAAATAAAAAATATTTGTAAACCTAAATGTAAAAAAAAAATAGTTAAGTTAAGTAAATAAATGCGTAGTCGAAGGCCTCGTAGCTAGCACTACGCCCCCTATGAGTATTAGTTTTGTAAACTTTACTATGATCTTAAATAAATAAATAAATTACAAAAGTTTAAAAAAATCTAATTTTATTAAGCTATTTGCAAATTAAGGACTATACTAAAAAATTTCGATTATTAAAACGTTTTAATCAGGTAATATCTCTAAGTAATAGCCTAATGTAATAGTTAATGTAGTACATGGCAGACTAAACGTAATTATATCATTTTAAAACCGCATTCACACTGCCTATTATAATAATTCCATGTCTCCACTGTGCAGCAAGTGTGTCAAAAGCGAACTTATCTTCGCCTGATGTCGACTGTTAGTTTGCCGGTGTTTATATGTACATATATCTCCGCGAATATATACATATGTGTTTGGCTTGCGTTAGACTGACACTTGGCTAACCAACTGAGAGATAATCATTAACTCGACGTTATTTATGTAGAACCAGCGGCAGTTGACGGCCAAAACAAAAGACTTAGGACACGAACTTGACGGGCAAGAAGATGTCGGACGACATGCAACAAAGTAAGCCAAAGTTAAACTGGAGAATTATATCAATTAGGCAGGGGGCAGAGGGATCAAAAGAGGTATAAAATGAAGAGGGTCGGGAGCACAGAAGACAGCAATTTTGGGGGCTGGCCAGGGAGACGCCCAAAAAGACCAAGTCACCGCCAACCGTCGACTGCCAACGGCAATTATAGAGCATAAAACATCGATAATCATAATAATTAAGGATGACTGGGCAGAAAAGAAAAAGGGGAGCTCCAGGAGCTGGCTGTGACAACGCACAGTAGCCAGCAGATTACAGGCCCCGATGGAGATAAAACCCCTGGCGATGAGGAGGATGATGCATCAAGATGATGGCCCACTGCACATAAATTGTTAATTAAAGCCTATTTAGGGGTTTCCGAGCCCGAAATGTTTATTTTACACCATGGAATTCTTTACCCACTGCCGTGATTTGTGCATTTAGAAAGTATTCTTATATACCCATTCCCCAGTCTTTGTGCGGGAAAGTCGTTTAACTGGAAAAGAACCAACTATAGAACCCAGCATTCCTTTCATAACTCTCAATCAAGAATCGTTGCTGGCCAGAAAATTGAAAGCTTTTGACTGGGGGGAATCTATAAATTTCAATGCTTTCAAAAGGTTTATTTTTTATTGAAGACCAAAACAAAGCATTGGGAACTGAAAATAAAACGCAGAAACTGTAACAAATTATTTATGAACTTTGGGGCATTATTTGGCTCCCTTTTGTTTGCCCAAAAGACGTTTTTCGTTTTTGCCTTTGATAAATAATTCCGTTTGTTGTGTTTGGGAATTAGCAAAACTGACAAACCGACAACAATTGGCAATTTGCTTTGAATTGTGTTGACACAAAAAAGTGCCAATCGAAAAGAACCCCAAAATAAAGACGATGGATGTGCGAAGTTTGGATAAACATCTTATTAAACATCGCTAATGAGCCACAAAAAACACATAGTTGTGGAAAATGAGTTCAGTTTTTGGCCAAGATACAAATGATTCATTGGGTTAAGAGTAATCCCACAGAAAACAATAAACTTGACCCAAAAAATCTCATGAATCACTTTTCTTTTGGTTGAAAAAATATAAAACAACATTAAATAAAACTGACTAAGTGTAAAGAAGACATCGTTTCGGGTCAAGAAATAAATGCCCAAATTTGCGCATGATTTATTCCTTATCCCAAAAAAAAACCGTAAAAATCCTTGGAACTGGCTCCTCATTTACAGCCCTAAAATCCTCATTTTATAACCCATTAAAGGCATGATTGCAAACTTTACTCAACCAAAACCAAAAAGCCAGTTTCAGTTTCACTTTGGCACCCATTTTCATGCATGAATTGCAGGGGAAAATAAACCACAGTTTAAGTAATTTTCTTTTTGCGTTTGAACATTTTTATTTTCCCAGATTTTCACTTTTCCCTGCAAACCAAATGTTTGACATTTTTTTCTGTCATTCGTAAAGGTTTCTCTGACGTTTTGATTAACAAAACCCAAACTGGTTGTGCAGTTAAGCAGATCCATAAAACGCAGCAGAATAAAGACGAATGGGTGGGGTTTTTTTTTTGTGGTGGAAAGGTGCCTAGAGATCTTGAACAAAACGATCATAACTGGAGCATGATGGCTTATTAAATCCCCGGTTTTATGGTGATATTTTCCTCACTTCTTTTGGCTGCCAATCTATTGACCATAGTCACTAAACAAAAACCTTTATTTGGCAGCTTGAATGTTTGACAAATACCCCGAGCTGTTAAATATTTTTATGTCTTAGCACTTACCACTTAATGGGTTTCCAGTGATGACTCCAGTGTTAGAAAAGAGCTGAGAGCTGCCGAAGAATCTGCAAAGGCGAAGAAAGAGACTCCAATTAGATTTTCCAAATCGATTTTCGAAAAGCACTTCCTGTGGGCAACTGGCGACAGCCTCATAAGCACATAAATCAGCAAACTTCATTAACACGACTGCCAAAATCTACGAATATAAATCTAAGCTGCAACTTGTAACGTGCAACTTGCAACGTGAAATGTGCAACTTGCAACCTGTTGCTGCTGCTGCCGAGTACGTGACCGTTCGGTCCGGGAATAAATAACTCAATTTGGGATCGGGCAAAAAAGTGTTAACTTGAAATCTGGCAATAAATCAATGGCCAGGGGACCCGTTGAAGGCAGCTTGTGATTAGCACTCGCCCGATGGCTTATCTACTGAGAAGGTATTACTATACCATACTCCCCTTGCGGTTCCGGAAGAGTTCTTTTCAATAATCAGCGGGAACCGAGATGTGCCGAAAAAACGAAACAAGAAAGCAGAGGAATCACTATAGTTGAGTGATTCGACTTCCAGATACCCTTTGTTAGTTAGTCATAACTTTTAAAATTCTTAACTTAGATAGATTAGATTCTTAGCATTAAGATAGATACCAAAAGATAGGGTTCAGCGTTATAGGCATTTGTGGGCGTAAGAGTGGGCATGGCCCTTTGCTGAAACAAACTTGCGCTGCGCAGGAATCTCCAGAATCTACTTGCTCAATCGCAACTTTGTAGCTTTTATGCTTTCTGAGAAATGGCTCGATCGCCTTGTCTAGTAATCCTGTCAAGAATATATATACCTTATAAAGGGTCAGAAACACTTCCCTCAACCTGTTACATACTTTCCGACGGATCTAATATACCCTTTTACTTTACGAGTAAGGGGTATAACGAGAAATCCAAGATTGGGCAGCCGTCACTTGGGCTGGCAGGCAATAACTTTGGCAATCTTTTTTCGGCTGGTTTTTGCCTCTTTTTATTTTGGCCAAAAGCGTTGAGTTGTTTATTATAAATATTACAGAGTCGCGGCAATTTTGCATGCTTCACGCTTGTCTCACCCGCAGATCTCAATCAACTTCCCATCAAATTAATTGAAATTGTGCTGTGATCCATTTTGACACTACTTTAAATTAAATTAACTTGGTTTTAACTTACAAATTTAATTGCCAAAAAAGTTGGCCATATTACAACAACCTAAGGGGGGAAATAAAGAAAATCTGTGGCGATTTGATTCTGGGTCTGACTACAGTTCATTTCGAACCGTTCTTAAATCCAACCGGTTCTGATATGATTATTATGCTCCAACCGGTTTGCAAGGTAAACATTTTTAATTTTATTCGCTTTTATTTTGCATTTTTCCTTTACTTCTTCGTTGGATTTCTGTTTCTGTGCATTTTTTACATTTTAAACGTATTTGACACACATGCCGCGTTTTGCCCATCTTGATTTAACTGTAAAACTTTAGTTTATTTGGGTGAAGCTTCCGATATAATTTTGTTTGTATCTTTTCGCTTAGTCTTGACTTCGTTTACATAATGTTGGCATGAAATTAACTGCGATACGGTCAGAGATAATGGACTTTTGTCTATGGGGGTATTAATTAATGGATTTTCTTGTCTTTGTGCCAAGAGCTTGTTGTATTATCATTAAAATGGCACTTAATGTTGATAACTTTCTTAATAACCTGCGGTTTTACCTCAGAAGCCTTCGTCTGTTTCACTTCCTTGCCATTCGATCATACCTTCCGCATATGAAGAATAGAAATTATGCTTACCGCAACTGAAAATGGCCCCCACTCACACACAAAACAGTTTAATTTATTACCCCGGAAAACTCAAGGTTAACTTCACTTGATGTCTTTTCCTCAATGACTACGGCTTTTCCCCGCCAAACTGCACTTCAATCATTTCCCATGCGAAAACATTGCGAAAAACACACAAAACAAAGGAAAATCATTAAAATCTTTGAGATACGAGTGTGCAACTGTTGGGCAAAAACGGGGAGAAAGATACACAGTGTGTATATATAACCATATATAACCGAGAGAAAGAAGAGCCAGCATCTGCGAATGCGTTAATTATGTGCATTTAATGCTTTAATTAATGTTTTCTATTGAGAGATGAGACAGCCTCGATGCAGTGAAAGTTATAAACACTTAACGGCAATGAAAGAGCGAACTATTTGGCTCGTAAATATAATCCAAATGTTAATTGATAAACTCGCTAACTTGTTGTGCGTGTGTTTTTTGTGTGGGCACTGGCCAAATATATTTGATTATGGCCTGAAATTGAAATTGAAGCGGGTGAAATTTTACTACCATTGAGTTTGTCGTGGGATGGGGTTTTTATGGTTAAATGGATTAAAGAAAGTGCTCTGAAAATCACTCCTTATAAGGCAGGTCTTCAAAAGAAGAGCAGAGGATTTATTTGCTAATTTGCTATAAGCCGTAAAAGGTAAGATAGAAAAATAAACCGTTCTAAACATTCATCAGAACACCATTAATCTCAAAACCTCCTTATTAACTTCGATAAGGCTATCAAAAAGATATAATACCATATTTAAACAGCTCGCATTGGCAATGAAACGGTAGTTTTGTCTCAAATCTTTTGTTTAGGAAACCCATAATACAAATTATAAATCAATCCAATTTATGTTTTTGTTTCCATACAAATATCAACCGATAGACAGTCAGGGCCAGTCACTAATTTAAGCTAATGTTTTATTTATGAACTCGATTCTACAAAGGCGTTGACACGCAGAACCCCCTAAGAAAATGGACAGTTTGCCCTGGGGTTTTTTCTACTGGCGTCTGTAACAATGGGATATCTTCGGGCAGATATTTCTGTATCCATTCGGCACCTGCTTATTAGTTTCTGGTCCCATTATCAACACAGGCAGATACAGACGGAAAGAAATTTGCAATTTTAATGACGTTCGGTAAGATTTTGCCGAACCGCAAACCTTATATAACCCCGTCCAGTGCGAAAAGAAACCCCACCGCCGCCCTGGCCAAGTTAGCTCATAATGGCAGGCCACAGCCCACAGTTTATGGCCCAAACAAAACGTGCACTTGGCTCGAATCGCGGCTTTTGCCTTTCCTTGGCCATAAACCGAGAAACAAGAAATTTCAATTTCAAATTTAAAGCGTCTAACTTTCGCTTTCCTTCTCCTCAAGGAGATGTGCAGATTTCTCGTTTCTCGACCAGAATTCCTTCGCCGCAGTTACCACATTTTCCGACTTGGCCAATTCCAATTAGCGGATAGGCCCCGGCAATCCAATCCACACAAACAATAAATCAAAATCTAATAAAAATAATACGAAAAATTTGTTGCATGTGCTAATGTTTCTTGTTTCTTGCCGTTGCACTAATGCAACCGGTTGCAGCCCAGCCAAAAATGAAAAACCAAAATAAATATGAAACTGAAATGGGGGAAAAAAAAAAGAAAAATAAAAAGAAACCCCAAACGAAACCCCCAAAACAAAACTGCAAACGACAACCCAGACGACGACTTTCCATTTTCAAATGTGTTTGGGAGTGTGTGTCTATATTTCGCTGGGTCTGCAGCCTTCAGCGGCCAAAAGATACGCCGGCAACTGACCACTGCAACAGCAACACCAACAGCAGCAACACCAACAGCAGCAACAGCAGCACTAGCAACAGCAACACTAGCAACTACAACATCGCAGAATCGACATCGACACAACAGCAACAACTTTTCATTTCGTTTTTCACGCGGCGCATGCCAAAAAAAAAGAAGCAACCAAACTGCAAAAGATTATGGATAGAGAATCAAATAGAAGAAATCGGTACCAAAACTATTCCAAATGGTTGGTAACTTCTCAATTCTAATGCTAAATAAATCTGATAGCTTGCCTTGTTCTTGATTGTTTAAACAAATTGTTAATAAGTCTAATATAATTAAATGGTTAATTTTGTAGGTCTAAAAGGTAACACTAATTTCCATTTCTAGTTACATTCTTAATGTCTATAATTGGGTATTTCTCTATTACAAATTTATAAAAAGCTTAAAATCTATTTTGGTATAAAATTACTTAAATTTATTTGCCCATCTATTTTCGAATAACCTATTTTAGGCTACTTTTGACCAGCAAAACACTTAGAAGGTGTTATAGGTGTAATGTTTCAAGATATTAATATTTTTATAGGTTTCTTGAATGTTTTTAAAATTTTAATATTTTCTAGTTAGCAAAGATATAGTAATTATTTCAAGGTATTTAAAGCGTGATTTGAATCTTGCCCTGCTAAGCTTTAATATTATTTTATAAATGTATATTTTATCTTACACCTACATCTAATTATGATTTAAAATTTAATTTAAAATTTAAATGTTAATTCGTTTATTGTATTAAAATTTCCTAAAGCTGCCAAATTTATTTTAATTTACCATTGAGTTTTCTTTGTTATAAGAATAATTATTTCTGTTACGCATGATGTAAGTAGTACTGTATTATAACGAAACCCAATCATGTAAGCATATTTATAGTTGGGAATCGGCAAGTATAAATATAAACAAGTATCAACATATGTACATACGATGTCTTACTTTTCCACTATTTTCATTTCCCACTTCCCGGTGATTTTCTTGTCAGGGAAGCGTAGACAGTCTTCGCCTACTTGGCCGGTCTATTGATGTTTTTGGAAAAGTGCAAAACGACGAGGCAGCTTGGGCAATGTCTGAGCTCTGTCTACGCAGCTGGAAGTCTCTTAACCCCCTTCTGCCCCACTCCAATAAAAACTCTGGGGAGTTGTAGTCAAAGTTGTGTGGCAAGTGGCTGGCTGTGTTGACAATTTCCAAGTTGACCGGTCTTTGCCTTTCGTGTTGGCAAATAAAAACGAAGAAGTTGCCACCGTAGTGCTGTGCCTTTTACCCAGCCAGTGGGTTATTAGTGGGCGCAATTTAAGTGTATATACTATATAGTAATGCACTTGTTGCTTTTCCTTTCCACTCACACTCGATAATTATAATTATGGAATGCCTTTTTTGGCCAAAAGCAGCGGAAATGTAGCTGCAATTGCAGTGGATTTATTTGATGGTTTTGACGGTCGTAGCGGCTGTTCTGTGTTTGAAAAACGGAAGCAAAGACCAAACAAAAAAGCCAAGATCCACACAAAACTCATATCCAAAGCCGCCAAAGTCGGCTGTCGATGGATGACTCAAGCATAAATTTCTAAAGGGTCTTTACACTTTGTCTGCGGGTCTTTGATTATGCGAACCAACGCCAGTCGAGTCGTGAATGTACTTCCGTTGAAGTCGGATCTCTACCATACAAACTTATATCCGACTCTTTAAAGTCCAGAAAATGAGGTGGGGGAAGTCTAAGTGCAACGGAAGCTGGTTAGGTGTTGAATGTTTTCCAGAATTTGCCATTAGGCAGCGTGAAAAGGCCCCGTCGAAATTAATCTTATACAAAGCGATGGCCGGATCTCCTCCATATATCTTCTTCACATAAAAATATCAATTAAACTGGAGACGACAGGGTTTAATGATGTTCTACCTGCATATGGCCTTTGGCCTAATAGATATGAGCTTTTGTGTTTGTTCAATCATTTATCATGTAAGAAAGACGCGTGGGCAAACAGGTGGAGAAACAAACAAAGAAAAAGAATTTTTATTCTTACACAGACAGAAATATAAATATTAAATAAAATACAATGACAGCAAGAAATAGAGAAAATATTTATAAAACTATGGATTCTGTTGCTAAGATATCCTGATTAAAATATTCCAAAAATCTATTAATCTATTGGGTAAATCAAGCGAATCCATTGTGAATCTGTTTTAAATTGAAGCAGCCTTACCCCAATTTGTACATGTATCCTTAAGATACTATCCTAACATCATATCTATATCATTTCTTTCGGTGTACCCCTTAAGGTTCAGTGCAGTTCCTTGACCCCTTTTGCAGTATTAACTAATTAACCGTTAACATTACCAGCAGCACCAACTACCACTGCCTTTTCCAACCTGCAGACAAATTTCCTTATGAGCTGTCCAAGTCTGACAAGTTGACGCCTTAGAAATTGTCAACGTCATCTAAGCCAAGTTAATGTTTATTGCCGCTGCTGTGGGCCATGTTTTTTTACCGTTTGTAAACTGTCATATTTCTTGTGACAGCCACGGCAACCGAAGCAGTTAATTTGTTATTATTTTGACATTCATTTGTTGATGATTTTCGAATCGTTTTTGCTGCTGCCGTTTGGCTCTGCATAATTTATTCAGATATTTAAATAAACAAAACTGGAAATTCTATTTCCCTCGAGGTAAAATCAAGCTGGAAGTGAAGAAATGAAGTGGAAACTTTTTGGGGGAAAAACAATTAAATTTTTAGAGCTTCAAAATTAAGTGTCACAGTGAGAGCTTATTAACAATTAAACATATTTAATTTGAGTATCATATAATATACTTATAATATATTATAGTAGATAGTAGATGGTATAGATATTATTTCTGATCAGAATACCAAATATATTTTTTCTAGCAAAAAGCAAGCATTTTAAAGAGAATGGTTATATAAGCTATCTCTCTAATATTTAAAAGTAGATAGTAGATAATATGGATATTATTTCTGATCAGAGTTCCAAAAATATTTTGATACATCAAAAAGCAAGCATTTGAAAGCGAATGGCGGAAAAAGGTTAACACATATGGTTTTACCTTCTTATTTGACTTTTGCTTACGTTCACCCACCGAAGGTTAACTAATTTTATGCAAAAGGTAATGAATTTATGTATGGCCAACCATTTTCCAAGTTGCAGCAAATATTCACGCAATTTCCTGCCTTCTGGGCCAGCTGCCCAAAAAATGCGAGCACTTTGTGTGGCATGCGACGGCGAACGTTTTCGTCTTACCAACGACAAATATTTCTGGCTAATTACGCCACTCACTATCATTAACACATTTCTTAGTCATCGTTCTTGGCCAGTCTTCCCCCGGTCTTCTCTCGGCGTTGACCCAATTTTCTTGACAAATAAAATAACAGTGGCTGTCCACTGTTGGCCATCCACGGTCCATTGTGTTCACCGTGCAACTGAATCGAAATTAACATTTTTTGCTGTATTTTTTTAAGACCTGCTGACAGTTGCAAGTTGCCATTGCAACTGCAACTGCATTTTCCTGCCACGGATCGGTTGGGTACTGCAATTAAATGTGCGATTATTTTGTGGATCAGCAACTTGTTGATTGCCCAGCGGCGTTCCGCGGAAAATGCAAGTGGAAAAAACCGCGTGGCGTAGAAAATGAGGGTGCTTAAATGGGTTAAGAAATGAAAATTGGATTGCGGTCGGTGGAAGTGGGTTCAGTTGAGTGGCTTTGGGCCACAACATTTTCAAACTTTATTGGGAAACTACTATAAATTGATATACTACTGAAAATGATTTTTAAAAAAGCATTCGAAAAACAATTTAAAATATTAAAGAAAACCTACAAAGTAGTTAAAACCGGGAAAATACGCTTTACATTTTATTTTATAAATATCATATATTCTTTAATTCAAAACGAAATAAAAATTTTATAAATTAGTTTAATATATTCAAAACCCTATATTAAATATATAAGAAAACTTAAAAAGTGTTTAAAGCCAGTATAGTAAGCTATAAAATTGGAACACCATATATCTTTAAATTTAGAAAATTGGCTGGAATTTCGCTGAGCTTAAAAATCTAGAAAATGCAACAATCTCTATAAATGTAAAGTAATATACATATTTTCCTGTTCCTTGTTCCTACTAAATTTTAGTTGATCTTTAATGCCAACAAAGAAAGGTGTTTTAGTATTTGAAAACCCACCAAAGCACTTTCAACGGAAGCCACTAAAGCCATTAAGGGAAATGGAAATGGCCAAGAAAAACCGCCTTCACCTTTGGGGAAAAGCGAAGGCCAGGAAAAAGTGTCGCCACGTTAAGTTAACAGCGGGTTCACACGCTTTTTATGGTGGCCACATCACATTAACGTGGCCAACAAATGTTGCCAAACGTTTCTGGGACTGGGGATTTGGCAGATCATCATCATCATCATCATTATCACAATCTTCATCTTCATCAGAAGCAGCAGGCGGCAATTAAAACGCGCGCGAAAGTAAAACGTTTTACAGTTAACAAAAGAAATAAAAAATCAGATATACATATAACGATGGAGAAGTTGAAGACTTGGACCTCAGAAATAACAACAAATTGCTTATTTAAAAGTCATCAACAAATGGGTTTTATTGCACTCATTACCTCAGTTTGCTTTCCCTTGACTAAACGAAACCATTTTTCGTGATGCATTTGCCAAATGAAATTAAGTGAAAATTAATACGTTTTGTTTTATTTTGGTTTCTCAATCATATGCAATTAAATGCAAATCAGTACGTAATAGCCGCATGACCGGTACGCCGCCCCAATCTCAATTAATCTCCCGTCCGCCAGATGAGAGATGAAATATTGAACAGTGTCAGGGGCTTTAATTACTTTATTACCCGAGATTTCGCTGGCTGAAGACTGGAGTAAAAAACAGGATCGAAGGCGGTGGCCCTAGCGGTACTTTGACTTAAGGGGCCGACAAAAAATTAACCAAAAGACAAATCGCTTACGCCCTCTCTTCCATTCTGATGTTCCGGGCTTCTTTCCTCGGGAGGCCCACATTACAATTTAGTATAACGATATCTGTACAGCACATGGGCTCGTAAATACGAGGGAGATATATGTATGCACATGAAAAATAATTTAATTTATAACAAAGCTCAGTTGCAGGACATGCACAGTGGTACCAGGTTGGGAAAAGTATAAAGGATCAGTTAAAAATAATCAAAAAAATATCGTTGTTTGGCATACAAGTTAGGATGGTTAAAATACATAGGAAAAATAATAAACAACAAAGAAAATATCTTTTTTATACAAGTTAGGATGGTTAAAATACTTTCTCCCAAACTTAATTGATTATTTCTGCATCGAATAGACATTTTTGTATTTAATTAATATAATAAATAATAGTTACTCTTAGGACTCTTAAGATATGCCATTTTTGGGATGAACCATTAAAATAATGATAGAGTTCGCTATATTAGAATTATTATGAGTACTATAAAGAACCGTATAAAGACTTTAGACTCTTTAAAGACTTTAGTAAAATACTTCTTCAGGTTTTTCTTCTCATAAAATATTTTATTTCCCTTAAAATTTCAATACTGCTCTCCAAATATTTTAAAAGTCTTATTTTCTCCCGAAAACCTTTAGAATTTTTAACCATTCCCATGACTCTGGCTCCACTGTCTCGTGTTTCAATGCGAAATTTGACGATGGCCACACAACAAATAAGCTGGAGTATAAGCTTGGACAGAAGACCGCCGAAACCGGAGGCCACACACAAGAGGCGGATCCAAAAACCCCGAAATGGAGCCCGAAAAAATGAGAATTAATACGAAATGCTCTTGGGCTGGCAGAGCTCTGGGCTCAGCTCCCCAAAAGCTGAGGCTCAGCTGTCAGGCTTGGTCAATGGAAAATTAATTAAAAACCCTGCCCATACGCCGAACGAGGAAAGTAACTAGAGAAATGGCTCATTACAATGATTACGAATATGAGTATGCGAATGGGAATACCAAATGCGAGGAGTACGAATGAGTCAGTCTACGTGCACTGCACATCAAAAGACCGGAGAGAAGACTGCAGAGGAGCGTCGAAGAAGGCCTAGAACAAGTCCCACAAATTGATTGCCTAGAGTGGAGCATGGAGAATTGACCCACTGTGGCCGAGACGGCTATGGAGAATTGGTATAACTGCGCTTTGCTCGGCTAACTGTGGCAAGACCTCAATCCAGATACAAAACGCCGCTTGGCACGCTCGCAGCTCTCCGCCATTCTCCATTCTTCATTCTCAATCCTCAACTCTCAATTCTTCAGCTTCGATTACCAGCGCCATTCGATTTGTTCAAAAGGCCCCCAAAAGCCAATTGGCCAATTTGTTTAATTACTGTAACGCTTATCAAGTGAGAGTTCCAATTTGTTTAGCCGGGGAAAGTTGCCAGTCAATGAACGGGGAATTACTTCTAAGAGAAGTGAACTAGGGGAAAACCCATCACAAAGAAATGAATGTAAAGAACCTAAAAAAAAGATTAAAGACTCTCTTTTCTTTATAAAGTTCTATAAGGTTCTCTAATAAACATTCTCCCACACCAGCTTGAACCATAAATAACAAAGAAATTCCAGAATCTACAGATTATAAATGCTGCTGTAAACCTTATCGCCAAACCCAAAAACCAGCAACCGATGCAAATATTTACATGTAAGACCCGATAAGACACGATCTAGAAAATATGTGTAAACTCATACACTCGGTTGTAAACTCTTATTTGCCATGATAAATGGTGAGATAAATGCATTGTTTTAAGCCAGAGTAGATGGAAATTTGAGGGGATTTTCATGGCAATGTGTTCCAGTTACTTTGGAATTTCTTTGGTCTCAAGCTGCTGCATCCCATTTCCATTGGCAACGCCCCTGCCCGGAAGCTTTCAACTGGCGGTGTTGCAACTGGGTAAATGCAGCTACTTTTACTTTAGACCAATCTCTCGCTCACTTTTTTTTTTTTAGCTCTGCTTGCATAAGATACTTGTACCAGGCTGGTTGGGGAAGGGGAACGGTACAGGGACGGGATCGGGATAGATACATGGGTACACGCCCCAAATAAACCACTAAACCGGTGACACCACGCCACTCCGCCCCCGCAGCACTCTTGCCCCGTCTCCAAGTCGCTCCATAAGTTCCATCCACTGCGATCCACTGGAAGCCGGAGCTCCGCGGGCCGCTAATTCAAACAAATTGCAGCATAAATGCATTATAAAAGGCAGAGGAGCTGCATCGGGCGACACAGTGTGACAGTAATAATGTCACTCGCAGTCAGAAATGGACGATGGGGAGGGGTTGGAGGTCCGATATGGACATGGATATAGGTGGAATAGGGAATACCGAAGCGTGAATGCCAGTGATAAATTAGCTAGCTTCAGCGGGCTGGCCATGTGTGGGCACTGTACAGTGGTCAGTTAGTAGCAGGAAATTAGTTTCTATAATAATAACATTATAAAATATTTTAGTTATTATCTTTTATTATTACAGTAAGATAACCCACTTATATGACGTATATTCCTATAAAAATAAAAAGTTAAAGCCCTCATAGCTACTTAGTATCATGAGCCTTTTTGGTAGTCTTAGTTGTTAAACTACACTAACTCCTAAAATAACAAAAAACAAATATTGTATTCTTTCAATATTAGTTAGTTAAGTAACCTATTATAACTTAAAACAAATATATTATACTTTCGTTATCAGTTTATAAATTAACCTTAATTTACTTGCAAGCATTTAATGTCTTTTAGTTTCCAAGATTTCACTAATGAATAACTAGTGCTCCCATCACTTATTATTTTATAGGCTTAGATACTACCTATAAAAATAGCCATTAAACCAACATTAATGAGAGCATCATGATCCAACATCCTCATCCTAGTGCTTTATAACACGTTAGGGAATTCTATTATTCCCATGACGCATTTCAGAACCTCTTAAAAAATCGTATAGGATACACGCTGTCTCAAGATCACCTCTGCAGGTCACTGAACCCGATTGAACCAGAATTCTCCTCGCCCCTTCCAGTTAATTGATTGTTCTACTCCATTTGATAAGCTCTCGGCAATTGCTCATTTATGGCACAATCGCGGCACTCATGGTAATGGTTAATTACGATCTGGCGATCTGGCCCACTGTGCCGCATTGCAAGTTGCAAGTCGCAAGATGCAACTGCAACTCGGTGGCAGACAAGCAAGTGTTTTGTTGTAGTTGCTGCCGCTGATGTTGCTGCAGCTAATTTGATTAATGATAAGCCGGGCTTAACTGACGACGATTGTGATTCATTATGTGCGCACAAGCCGGCACACTTAGCACAGCAGATACAAATGCAGATACATCTAAGGTTAGGGGGGGGCGAAATGTATCTATCTATCTATCGGTAGCGAATTTTCATTAAATAGATTAGAGGGGCGAATCAGAGAAAGAACAGCACTTTACTGGGCCGAACAACAAGTGCTCGTTGTTATGCGAACAGTGGACGATGCGTAATTGAAGCCACAATTGAATTCGCACTGGTGCTCTCTCCATGCTGAGCTCTATGTATTTCTATCCGCGAGATACAATTTCGCTGCCTTTGATTACATGCAATGAGCCATTTCCTCTACAGCTCACTGACTGCCTGACTGACTCTAAATGCATGCCATATGGACGGGGGGATGGCCATAACATTCTGAAATCGGTCTTCGGGCCATCCAACATTTTGTTGTTGCACCTCATTTGGGCCGAAACAGAGCGCTGACTTTATAGCAGTGGAAATGGCCGCATGTGGCGAGGTAAGTAGTTAATAAAGTGGCTGAACCGAGATACGTAATTAGACTACACTATACCATCGATTTGGCCTGGTCCTTGATCCCCTGATCAAAACTTGTCTGCCTTAAGCCGGATATAATTGGGGAAAGCTTTAACTATTCTTTATTGGAAAAATAATTATACCTCTTAAAATCCTATAGAAACTTTTAAGTCCTGGACTTTCGTCTATCTTAGAAATTTAAGATACATTTCTTTAAATGTATTCTATAATGTTAGCCCGACTAAGAACTTATAAGGGAGGATGTAACTTATGACCTACAATGGACTAAGTTTTCATTTTAATGCAATGGTTTGGGTAAAAATAATTTAGAAGTGACTATTTCATTATTTCGTAGTTATAAGGAAGGTACACCCAGGAAAATATGAGACTATTATATAACTCAAAACTTCAATTTCAGACCATGAAATTTTACTACTTTTTGGGATATAGTAAACTATAGTCAATAGTTTTCTCAAAAGAGGTCCAACAAACCAGTGCTAGAGTTTTGAAAATAACATTTACTTGCTACCTTATAAGCAGTTCGGTTTATGGGTTTAGCCTAACAACCTTTTCTGTCTAGGAATCGAAGAAATCCATCTTATAGATACAACACACAATTCTCTAATGCTTATCGCAGGCCAACAGCAACCAATTTTGTTAATTTATTGAACAGTATATCCAGTGTTTTGGGTCTGTAATCATTGGGTGTTTTTTGTATTTGCCGGACAGGAACATTTTGATAGCTGTTGTGGTTTTGTTGCTGTCAGCAAAGTAAATTGAACTTGGGTAGTAGGATTTAGTATCCAGCCGCCTTTCTGGCCTTTTCGGCCTCCTTCTCGGCCTTCTCCTTCTCCTTTTGCTTCTCCTTTTCGGCCTTCTCGCGTTCCTTGCGCGCCTTTTCGCGGGCCTTTTCGCGCTCCGCCTCCTCCTTCTCGAGCTGCGCCTCCTTCTCCTTCCGCTTCTTGTCGCGCTCCTTGTCCCTCTCGGCCTTGACCTTGGCCTTCTCCTTCCGGATCTTCTCGCGCTCCTTCTGCTGCTCCTCCAGGCGCTTCAGCTCGTCCTTCTCCCACAGCTCGAAGGCCTCGCGCTCGGCGGCCAGGCGCTGCAGCTCATCCAACTCGGCATCGGTGATGCCGCCATCCATGTCCCGCTGCATCAGGTCCACCTCCCGCTCCATGGCCTCCTTGGCATTGCGGCGACGTATGCCCAGCTCCCTGGCCTCCACCGCATCCTGGTGGCGCTCTTCGCGCGCCTCCTTCTCCTCCCGGCGACGCTCCTCCTCGATCTCGAACTCCTCCATCTCATCCTCGGTGTAGGGATACTCGGGAATGTTCCAATTTAGACAAAGGATACCTGGGGGAGTATGGTGTAGTGCGCAGGATACAACGATCGGCAATGGTCTATATTATATCGAATTTATCGGAACTATCGAAGATATTTATATTTATTTATATATCGAAGATATTTATATAAATAAATATATATTATTACCAGTAAGCGATATTATCTTAAAAGATCTCTCAAGAAACTTAAATATAATGGATTCCAAGTAATATAAACTCTTAGTACCGATGTGAAACCAAATATTTCGATACTATTGGTAATCATACCTGAGGACAAGGCGAAACCCAGGGATCCCCCTGCTGCCAGAACACCGGATATAAGGATGAGATTATAGCGACCGTTCTTGGCCGACCAGGCCTTCATGAAGTCGCCCTCCGGCTTGGGGCAATCACTGAGTACCGCATGTTGACCGCCACTGGCGAAGAAGCCTGGTTTGCGCTTCATATCCTTGTTGTCTCCAGGACACTTGGGCGGCTTGGAGGACTTGGGTGGCGGTGGAGTGGCCTTGACCACTTTGGGTGGCGCTGGAGGCTTCTTAGCTGCCATTTGCTGGGGACCAGTGTTGTGAATCAACATCTGGCCAAAGCGCACTGGGGGTTCAGGTAGGTTTATTATTCAAAACTTCTTATACTAAATTTATGAAAGAAAATGACCACCGTATCTTTAACTCACATCCCCTTTGGAGCCGCTCTTTGGCCGTTACTAAAAATCGGGACATGATTCTAGATCGTCACTTCCCGCGATTCCACTTCTAGACCTTCCTGGTCTTGGAAAACAGTATTACCTTAGCCAAGTGTTTGTCTACTAAAATATAAAATTTTTCGAGTGACGAACTTAAAAATCTCAAATCGATGTCAAAAGCAAATGTTGCTGAGTTCAGCCAGAGTTGTCATTCATTTGTCTTTGCTGTTCTAAGTTAATGAGTTTTCATGAAATTTAATTGAAATTATTTTTTACAAATTACTTACAGCGAGAGTATATTTTAAAGGCAGTAAGTGTGAAAGTAAAAGACAAAACTAAATACTTGTACACTTGTTAGGCCATGAAGTTCATCTTTATAATTTAATTTTGATAAGAGACCGGATATCATTTAATAAAAGGTAATACTTTTTGCATGCAAAAGAAATCACTTGAAAAATAAGTAACAAATTACCAACAATATATCAAAAGTCAATAAAATTTAATGGGAGTTATCTAATAGATAGATGACAGACTACTTGATCTAGGTATACAAAATGCATTTCTACCAGCCAGAACAACTTCTGCATAACGCTTTTAGGTTCTGTATTTACAGGTAAATAAGAACATTTTCCAAGTACCGCAAGATCTCCAAATCAGTTAGCCCAAATTCCCCCAAAATGCAGTGAACCACATTTTAGCAGACTGCACTTGGTGGTGATAACAAGCGAGATACACAAATGTACAACTAGAAAATCGTGCACGATAATTTACACAACGGCTTTCGTGTAAGACACAAAAGCTCCAGCGATAAGAATAACATTCATAACCCCAGAGACGGGGGCCCCCAGAATAAGCAAGACCGAAGACTCAGCAGAACCCACACCCCATTAGCATGTTTCGGAAAGAGAGTTTCACGGAAATTTATGATGCCCGAAAGAGAACACACCTCGGTGAAGGTGTCACGTGCGCTGTCAAAAATCGGTTGGTCGAGACGAATGCATAATAAAGAGTGGACAGTCGGGGCAGACTCGAAAAGTGGTTCGCCGATAAAGAAGCTAAGGCTAATCGCAGAATGCGGTCAACAAACTGGTTCTGTTCTGATCTGGCCTAACAAGTGGGTGGACTTGCGGCGAGTGGGTGCAATGCAATTGGAACCATGAAAATATATAGTTTATTCAGTAACCAATAGAGAACACACAGAGAAAACACAGATCAATGTCGGTGTCGGGGTGCACCCCCTTTATAGAGCCGCTTCCTCCTCTTGATGTCACGGCGGATGAACACTATCGACATGAATACGAATCCCAGATAGACGACGGCTGCGACAAAGCATCGGATGGATACTTTTAGGTAGGCCGCATCCGCCTGCTCCTTAAACTCCTCCGGACTTCTGAAGTTATGGGGCAGGGGCAGGGCCTCCAGCAGATTCAGTGATTTGATATAGAAAAAAATTCCCAGAAGATTCAGCATCAGGAAGCCCCACGAGCTCATAAACAGGCAGAACAAACAGCACTTTCGGCCACAGACCATTTTTCGATTATATTCAACTCACTTCGATCGGAACTTTGTGCGACAGTGTAGGCGAGTGTTGCTCTGACCGCAACAGGTGCCAAGTTTAGGCCGACTTCGAAAGCGAAACCGAAATCGGAATGTGTCGGACCCGCTAGACCTATAGATATACATATACAACCTTGTGCGATTTCAGAGGTACTAGATCAAAGTGGTCGGATTATAAAGTTCAGGTGCCGGTGCCACTCGCTTTCGACGACTTTGCGGTTGGGTTTATTCAACTCGAAATGGTTTAATTTCGATGTGATCTATTGACGGACAGCTGACAGAGTCAGTCTTCTATACCATATTCATATTTCAGAATTTTAGCACTTATGGAACCAGTTGAGTAGCTTGGATTACCATATTTTATAATTTACAGGTATTAAAATGCCTCTCAAATTGTATATCAGCTTACATGAAAAGGAAGACCACATGAACTTAAGAACTTAAGATGGGGACTAATCTAATTTAAATTAATTAATTATTTTATTATCGGATTTGAATTAAATAATTGCAAAGTAGGTAACCGCATTCCGTAATCCTAAAACTTTTAAAATAAAATGTTTCTTTGCTATTCCTTTCTCTGCATTTTCTATTTATATCGCAAGTTCTTTTATCTAAACTTTATGTAGGACATCCCAAGAAGCTGATTCATTAAAGGGCATACTTCGATTTAGATTGCTCCCATGAATCATGCTTAAGATATTATATTTGCAATAGCTAACCAAATAATTTAGCAATAATTAGCACAACTTACCGTGAATGTGAATGGTTTGCGTTCTCAAAAAAATCCGCAGAGCCACAAAAAATTTTTGTCGCAGTTGCAAAGAAGAAGCAGCAGAAGAATCCACAATAAAGTTTTTACCAGTTGGTTGAAAATCCGTTACAAAACATCAAGTTGTTGTGAAAATTCGTAAGTCGTTTTCGCGGTTGCTAAACTTTTATTACACTCGGTTGTTTTTTTAACGTTTTTTTTTACTTTGTTTGTTTAGGTATATTGTCGTTAGTTAGTTTCAGGGGTTACTAAACACTTTGAGAGAGAAATCAAGAATTAGAAAAACTCATTTAAAAATATTGATTAATATTTTTAATCTATTTTTCGGCACTAATTGAAAAAATTTGTTTTTTTGGTAACATAAGCTGCGAATTTCGTAGAGCCCAAAATTAGGGTCAAGTCCATTAGACTAAAATACGATCCCCAAGCGAAAGACCTTGACATTAGGGCGTTTGCCCACTCAACTTGGTAATATCTTAAGTGTCTCGAGTTCCCCTTTGCACAAGTCAATCAACCTGTCTTTATCCGTATTTCCACTACGAAAGCACAGAAGAAAAGGTAATTAAGAAAAATTTGTATATTCTGAAGTTAAAGTATAGGTTATTATAGGTTTTTTTCTTAGCTGCAATATTTTATAATATAAAGTATTATGAACTCGCCCTTTTATCATTAAAATAAAATGTTACTATACAGAGATTATTCAATTTATTGAATGTTGTACTTTAAGTTTTAATCGGATATATCATTTTAAAAATTTTCATATCTTAAAGATTTACTATTTGGAATTCCAAGAAGCATTCTCAAATGCCAATAATTTTCTCGACTGGCTGTTTTCTCAGTGTGGAGTTTCGGTTACAGTTAAATGGTTGTTATTTGCCTTATTTGCTTAGCACATTCTTCATTGCAATGGCACACACACACTTGTTTCGTATTTCTGTTTATTATCGGAATAATCAGTACAAATATTTCGATGGAAAAAAAACAGCAACTTCATCAAGAAATAAATGCTTGGCTTTCAATTTGGCCTTTCCCTTGAAGACTTTACTTTTTCACTGAACTTAGTTTGTGCTTTCTAAAAATATAGTCTCCACACTGATAAGAAAAATAGCATTTCTGGTCAAATTCACTTCATACTTTTTGTTCATCTTATATTTCTGATTCGCCTTTAACATTTTCTTGTATCTTTCGTTGGGTTTGCACTTTGAAGCACTTGTTTAAGTTTAAACAAAACACTTTATGGTGACTGTGTTTTTCAAAAACCGGTATGCAAATCCAAAAATCACAAATTCAAAAAACACTGAAAATTATTCAAAACTATTCAGTTGAATTTATCGAATTCTCCGTGCACCTTTACTTCTAATTTCCGACTTCGATGCGACCGCCGCGCTGCGAAAACAAAGATTGAGCATGAGTTTCGTTGCGTTGTGGCTTAAATAGTTGGGGTCTCTGGCTCTCTCTCCAAACGCACAGTGGTACGGGTCCCAAACAGTGGGAGTCAACAACTAGGGATGGTATTTATGCATAAGATATGTAATTTTAAAATGAGTAAATGTAATAGTTATTATAATAAAGGTTTGAGCGGAAATCTGGTATTTGGTATAAATATACAAATACATATTTTGGTAATGGTAACATTTTTGAAAACCCATTTATTTAGCAATACCAACATATAATATTTTTTCACGTGCCGAAGATCTTTAGCTTCCAGCGCCCCTTCTTTTTTAAAATATTAATTTTAGTATTAAATATTAGCTTTAATTTGTTAAAATAAAATAAATAAATATTTTTCATTATTAAAGGAAAACGTTCATGCTCTCTAGCAGTAAGAACAAGAGCGTGGTGGAAAAATAGAAGGGAAGGGAAGCCTTTGGCTACATAAAAATATTTTCATTAATTTACTGATCCACCCCACTGTGCAGAGTTCTCTGCAATATCTCTCTTTCACTCAAAAAGTGACTCTCAGAGAGCAACAAGTGGGGGCAGTAAGGCCTACAAAAAGCTGCCTGCCACGACACCACTCTCCATTTGGCTCTCGATGTTGTGGGTGTTAAGAGCTCGACGGTCCACTAAGTCAAAAAGTAATAATATGATATATGGGTTCCCAATTAAATCTTTATTTTTATGTTAAAAAGCAATCTATAACAATTTAAAATTTTATAAATTTCTAATTCTTTTACAAATTTAACATTGACCATGAACATAAGTTTCAGTTTTTTCTGTTTTTTTAAGGGTTTTAATAACTTTTTAATAACATTTTTTCCAAAATAAAATACCATTATTGAGAATAAACCATTCTCAAAGACAAATCTATAGGGTATTCACCACTCAATAGAAATTCAGCATCCCGCTCTTAAATTGAAATGCAATTAAAGTACCCGCTAAGTTGCATTAACTATGAGTGCATTCAATAATCAGATGGGACAGCAAATACGGTGGCAAAGTGGTTTAATCAAGTCAGTCGCTCAATTTCGCTCACTTAATGTCAGGGGTAAAAGGGCATTTGAAGGACAACTGCTGCCCGCGGACCCTTGAAACACCACCCACTGGAACACCGCCCACCTGTGGTCACTTCTGAATGCAGTCCCTGGCATTCAAATTTCGTGTAAAGGGCAAAGTGCATCGGCAAATGTGTTTTTACTCTTATCTCCCAATGCCAGCTGAAAAACTTTACATCATATTCATGTGGACAGGCACTGGGAATAGGTACTATAGGTATAATGATCTTGAAATTGATTTGGAAATATTTTACAAACTAATTTCTTAGATTTGATTTACCAAAATAAAGTCTGCCTTGAATAGTTCATTTTATTAAAGCCTGTTTTATGAATATAAATATTGTTAAGTTTGAACACTATTTACTTGATATCAGTAGAGTTTTGATTTTGCGGTTTAATTTTAGTTTAAATATATTATATTTAATTTAAAAATTTCAATAATATACAGAGATTTCCAAGTAAAACATATTGAATTGGTATGGATATGTTTATGGACGTGGTTTAAAATGTTTTCAGTATCCATATAGTAAGATACTTTTCAAAAAAAACCTTATACTGTTTATTCAAAGGCTTTTTTATGATTTTTATGATATGATTTTTATCAGTGTTAGTTCTGTTATGTAGTAAGTTGTGTTCTTTTAGCAAACACTTTCCTTAGTTAACGCCTTAGGCCTCCCACTCGCCTTCCAATTAAAGCCCAACCTTTATGGCATATTAATCGTGGCCGCTGAGAGCTATTTAAGTCTTATTAAAAGCAGATCTGTGTTCGATTCGGTTTCATTCAGCTCGCTACCGAATTGGCCAAATCCGCTTAATAGTTGGCTTTATAAGGCCGGCGTACTATCGATTACCCCAATTTGGCTAACAAAAGCTTTCGCATCGCGGATTTCCGCTCCCAAGCTACTAGAATTTCCATGCTATCCCTACTCGATCATCAAGTGGCGTCTCAGATGAGAAAAAGGTCATTCGATACCGCCGCCAGGATGGGAAAAGGGGCTAGACCCCCGAGTTTACCGATTAGCATGTTAAACCAACCAACGGTTCGCGGCGGCTGCTTAAGGTCTATAATTAAGCGACATAAACTTGGGTATTAGGCGCTAAATACACAGAAAAACAAAAAAAAAAGTAAAGCTCTCGAGTGGGAGAATAAAAAAGAGGAAGGAGGGGGAGGAGGTGCGCCTCCTCTCGATTTGCATAACTGTTCGTTTTGGGCCCAGAAGTCGGGGGATATGGATGTGCCTTGGGTCTGGGTTTGGGCCTGGTTATGGGTAATGGTATGGGTAATACTATTGGAATGGGCCGCATTCGAAAAACAGACGGACGGCAAATGAAAACGGAGGCAAACACACGCACACACCTGAATTTACCTGGGCACTGCACCTGTCCACATAAAGTCCACGAAGTCCACGTTGGGCTTTCATTTGCTGCTAGGAAAGGGTAAACAGCGCGCGTCGCTTCTTCTTAACAGAAGGTATTCTAAATTTCACAAAAAGAAAGCATGTTAGATTTCAAAGGCAGTTGGAATTGTCATGTTAAAAATAATAAGCAAAGCTAAAAACCTAAATTTTCATTGGGTAAATAATAACATTTATATAAAATAGAAAAGTAAAGTCTAATGTGCTACTGTGGTTGTTGTTTACCTTAAAAAAGAAAAAGAAAAATCTTATATGATATGATATTACATTTTACTTTTATAAAAATTCTTACTTAACCTGAAATTTTTGAACTTTCAGTAGGATCATAATAATATTTACAAGCTTGCAAACTATTTATAAAAATGCATTCAAGTTACAAATAAGGCAACTTGATTTTAATCTGTAAAAAATAAATGTGGAGCAAATTGTAATGAGCTTACCAAATGTTTAATGTATACAGAGAAAATTCTGACGTTCTCATCTGAGTTGAAAATGTTCTTAAAAATATCAAAAAGTAGTTAAATTTAACTTTCTCTTTTCACCATTTCGTTCTTATATTGATACCAAAATGTACTTACACGGTTTTTAAGAACGAATGTTCTCAATTCAAGAACAATGTTCTCAAATCAAGAAAAATTTTCTCAATTCAAGAACAATGTTCTTAGATAGTTTTCTCTGTGTACCAATTCACAATACTTTTCAAGAAAATATCCTATCTATCTATCTATTGTATTTCAGAGCATTTAAACTTCGTCATTATTCGTAGTAAGTTTTACTTTCTTCATTTTTTTTTTTTCGTAAAACACAAAAGAATTTCCATCAATAATGTCAATAGTGGTGCTACAACAACAACATTAACACCGCAATAACAACAAAAGCAATGGCAACAACACCAAGACACTCCTTTTGGCTTTTGCCTTCGGGTTCTTCTACTTCTTCTGCGGCCAAGACGAATTATGGCCATTAAAGCTGCTTGGGGTTTTAAGTTATTAGGCAACTTGAATTTCAAACTGCACTTGACAAACGCACAAATATAATAAAAAAATCTCGAGTGTGCAATCACACAAATGCATTGAATGGTGTGTAACTAAGCAACCTATAATCTAGGCTTATTAATTTGATTTCTTTTATTTAAATTATAACACTTCTTTAAATCTTATTCCATCTTAAATCAATCAATCCAACTTGAAAACCTGAAAGGGGGGCATTCTGCACAAAACGTGTTTAAAATTGGATTTTAAGGTCAGTGTTCAGCGAAGTCCATCCGTATAAGTATCTATTCCACCCTCCCATTTGTTCACCTGTTGAATTCTGAGGGGCGCAAATCGGTGACCGCCATTTAACCCCTTTAAATCGTCGACACCCCAAAGCTGTGTTGTGCATACGTCGTTAACTTCAGTGACTTTGATCTATATTTATTCGAGTCTCTGGGTCTTGTAGCTGCTTTTTCCATGGAAATGCTGCAAAGGGCAATCGATAAAAGAACGAAGAGTTGAATAAGAGTGAGATGTAAATTAATTATTTGAGTTTAAGGCATTTTGTTTACCTATTCCATTTGAATTTTAGGAAATAACTTAAATTTTTTCTTTATTTTTAAACATCAAATAAATAACCTTGTAAATATTCGATCTTTTCTTAATATTTTTAAGGTTGTTATTAACAAATATGGGTTCTTTACTTTTTTTTTAATTTTCGAAATAATTCTTTTAGCATTGTTGAGTAGTTATATATTCATTTGCTTTATTATTATAAATAAGTATTATCTACATTTTACATGACAACTACATGCACCAAAATCGGTCTTTAACGCCATCTGTTGACTTGGGAACTTGCCGGAAAACCTGTCAGATGGCGCCACTAAGCCAAGCTTGGCATTAAGCTGATGAAATGAAAAAGCTGGATTAAAGTTAAAGCTTAAAGCAAACCAGTTTAAAATTAAGCCGACAAAATAAGAATAAACTAAGGTTTTTTTATGATTACTAAACTTATATTTTTATAACCGTTAGACCTATTTAAAAACACCTTACTTAAATAACTATCTGAAACTGCATCTTTCATCATACAACCAATCCACTTCATCTTGACCATTACAAAGGCAATAACCGTTTCACAACCAACCGCCTCGAAGCAGTCATCCCATAAATAAAGCACTTACCAAGAAATCCTGTTGACCAAAAACAAATAAAAAGGCGAAAAATCGATTCATGGAGTGGAAACTGTCATTGGTCAGCATTTAGATGGGATTGCCAAATGCAAATGGAGTTCGGGATACAGAAAAAAAATATGTCAGTAAGGATTTGATTTTAGTAATTGATTAATTAAAATCTAGGGAATCTCTAATGGGCATGTTTTATTAAATATTCAGCTTTTCTATAAAACTTTCAAAAGGTTTATATCTCATTGAGTGAAAAAAATAGTACAAATGTACTAAAACCTAAGGTTATATGAATCCTTAAAATATATATTATAAACAAAATGTCAATGCTTATGATCTGAATTCATAACTTCAATATCCATTCTTATTTAAATAATTATTCAAGACATGGTTTTATACAACTTAAAGGGGTGAAGGTGAATTGAGTTCCACGTAGCACACCTTCAAAAAAACCTTTGCATTTGCTTATCAAAAAAAAAATGCACTCAAAAATCTTTGGAATATTAACTTAAAAAAAATTTAGATACGATCTCAAAAGCATAAAAATCTTTTCTGTGCACTTTGAAAACTGCCAGTCACGTCTGAAAAGAGGTTTGAAGTTTGTCAGCTCCCAAATCCGAGATCCGAGTCCATTTCCATGTCCACCACGATTCATTCATTAATTCAGGCAAAGCGTCATAAATGCCGCGCGGTTTTTATTTTTGGTTTTTGTGCCCGGTTGGTTTCGCTGTTTGTTTCTGATTTAATTAAGCAGCGATTTTCCATTTTGCAATGGTTTTTCTTGGCCGTTTTTCGCGAATCACATTTGCAAGTCAAAACCAGCGGCGTTAATTAATTGAAGAATTCTGCGCTTGCGAGCCATTGGGCAATCGGATCGATTTCTCGAATTCTCGACCATTCTGTGACCATTGGCTAATTAGGCCCGTCATCCAAAATTCGCGGTATTTTGCACCCATTTTGGAGCTCGCGTCGCCCGATCGCCATATCCGTCTAAAGACTTGGCTCTCAAACAAAGCCAAAAAAAATGAAAGAGGGGATGGGGATTGGATCGGCTGATCGCCTTATATCGGTCTTTAGTTTCTAGTGTTAGTGTGGCAATTTGGCACTCGAGTTTGCCACCCTTCTGGCTGCTAACTACGATTGCTGGAAAATTGCTTTCCACCTGGCCAAAATGTGGGGCAGTGGCTGGGAAATCTTTTATTTATAAAGCGAGGCGACAACAACCAACCACAGCGATCTGTCCGTATGTGTCCGCATCTGTCCGCATCGAATTGGACATGGAACACTTGTTTGGCAGTCGCCGACCACTGGCAACAATTGCTGCTATTGACTTAATATTTGCTAATAGATTTCACATAAATCACATTCCTCTGGCATGATTTATGCATGAACTCCGATCGCAGGTGACTCTCCGTCTCTTTCCTGCCATCTCGTGCTGTCTTTTTCACATTTTGTGCTAAGTATTTTCGAGATGTTGATGGTGATGCTGAGGTTGTTGTCTTGCTTTCGAGGCCTCTTGAGGGGAAACTCCGTTTGGAGTGCTGCAAGTAGCATGCGCCAATCTGAGACATTGCGAATTATTGCAATTCCTGTGACTTAACTCTACGTGACTTTTGGGGCGTTGAAAAGAAGAGAGAGCAGAGCATTAGTCACTAAGTTACCTTGGCTTAACTTAGTTGGTCTAAAGATTATATTAGAAACTTGCATACATGAACAGCATGTTTTGATTAGCTTAGAAATGTGAAACACACGAATCTCTTGTATATATATGTTTCGGGGATTCTTCTCCTTTATAGTACAGTCTTGAAAATAAGGGACGAATAAGGTTTACGTTTATGAACTAAAAGAATGTGAGTTTCATTCATATAAAACTTAATTCGCGGGAATTTGAGCAATTTTTTCGTTGTTTTAGAAGACCCAACGCAATTAGAAGAGGATGGTATACCATGACAAAAAAGCGAATTCTTCAGAGGATGATGTCCCAAATGCAACAGTTCCACCGATATGTATGCACATCTAATCCAAATGAGTTTTTGTTAACTTTTGATTCATAGTACAAATCATTATATAAATAACAGTCATTTCCAGTCATTTTTATTAAGAATATTCTATCACTTAGAAGAACTAAACCTATGAATCACGCTATGTTAAATGTTTCTAATCAAACGAATAAAATTTATAATGTTTTCAACAAATAATGTCTCGCACACCGTTGATTCATACATGACTCTAGATTATATTAAAGTATTAAACAATTACTGAAATATGTGATCCAATTTTTGTAGCCTTTCACTACAGTTATGTTAAAGAAACTTATGTAACAAAATACTACCCATTCCAGGGACCCAGTAGAGATATTGCCATGCTTGTTAAACATTTGAATAAATAACATGATCATTACACACGCCTTTATCAAGATAAGAACATTGTAAGCTCGCTGAATAGTTTAGGAGATTTGTAGCACCATTAGTTTTTGATAACCCAAGGCCATCGCTGCCTGTCATAGCTGCATACCCCCACCCACCCCAGGGGGTTAATCAAGGCGGCAATAAAAATCCCACGAGCTGCCAGATGCTCAACCGCCGATTGCAGATTTCAGATTTCCGATGGAGAAGGGGCAAACACCCAATGGATCGGTGGATGGAGAGCTGGAGCTGGGGAACTGGGCAACTCGGCAACTTGGCAACTGGGGCTGACTCAATCCAAAGCCCCTCTCCACGCACAAGTGTCCTCGAGACGAGACGGCGTGGCTGCGGCTGAAATCGCCCATCCAATATGGTCAAATGTGGCACGCAGCGGCATTCGCGGCACGATAAAGATAAATATGAAGCTCGCCTAGATATTTCGGCCAGCCTGGGGATTGTTTGTTCAGTTTGGATCGGATCGACATTCGCCGATTTGGCAAGCGTTCATTATGCAATTTGGGGAGAATTTCCCAGCGACACCGAGAATTGTTTCGAGAATACTTATTTATGGCATCGAAAGCAATTAGACGGCATTCTCGCTTGGCTAATTAAGTTGTTAGTGGCAAGGCTGGATTTTTTCGTTGGGTGTGGTCCTTATTATTGAAGCTTGCAGCTTGGAGCTACCCAAAACTGGCCAAATAATCAGCGAGTTCAATTAGCGCGCGCGCTTTCCAATTCGAGACCCCCAGTGGAAATGCCGCCTTTCCTGCGACTCCTTAGTCTGCCTTCAGATCGGAGCTCCCAGCTCCAAGCTCCCAGCTCCAAGCTTCCAACTCCCAGCTCCAGTTCGAGTTGCGTCATCCGCTTTTGGGGGCGCTCTCCAAGTTGCGTCTACGAGAATTGCTGTTTCACCTCAGCCGCGATACATACTTCACAAATTGGTGCTGCTTGGCCCGCTTTGTTGACTGTTTGTCCGCTCGTCCGTCCGAAGCTCAGATCGAAATCTAGTCAAGATCTGTCTCTGTCCGCTCGTCCGGCTGTCCGCCGGTCCACTGTCCGTTTGAGAGCCCCAGTACGAGTGCGTGGTCTTGGTCTGCCTTGTCGTCGAGCAGTATAAAAGTAACGCAATGCACGCAATCCACTTACAGTTGCAATTCTCCCTCCAAGCCAAGTGATTCGTTATCCAGCGCTAGCATGAAACTTCTGGTGAGTGCGAAGGATCGGGCCAAGGATCAGGATCATCAGATAAAGTCTATAGGATTTCCCTAATCGGACATTGTATCTTGATCGTTGCTTGTCGAATTTCCTTTCACTTGACACATCAATCGTTCCTATCGATTCAGTGTAGTAATATTACTTAGGACCTTTGGTTGGTGATAAACTTCATGGAAAAATAAAATCAATAGTCAAGTGAATGTTTTAATTCAGTGATTTGTATTAAAACCCTATTTTCCGATTTTCAAAGGATCAAAATTCAACTAAATCCTCCTTATAAGGCAACGACTTGATTAGAGTTCGACTAACTAACAGGATTTATTCGAAAAAGTCATACCTAGCAAATAAAAATGTTGAACAAAAATGTAATCAATGTTCAATATATTTTAACAAGAACTTTTAAAAACCTATAAGTTGAGCATGCAAGTTAAAATAATTTTGATGAACAAAACTTTCCCTTTAATAAGTTCGACTGTCCTTACATCCAGTGAGTCATCCTGTGTTCTGAAGAATTCGCGGTTCTAATTTTCTAGCTTTGGGCCACCTAAACCATAGAAAAACAACATATAATTTCGGAAAACATATTTAAAAGACTATTGAATTGCTTTTTTATCTAGTTAACATTTAGTTGTTTAACTTAAAATAATATTATCCATACCCCACCAGATTCTCACCACTTTGCTGGCTGCCGCCAATGCTGCTCCTGGACTTCTGGACTATGGACACTCGGCACCGGACTACAGCTACGCCCATGCTGCTCCTGCCATCACCTATGCAGCTGCCGCTCCAGTGATCAAGTCATATGCTGCTCCCGCGATCACTTATTCGGCTCCGGCTCCGGTGATTAAGTCCTACGCTGCTCCGGCCATCAGCTATGCCCACGCTGCTCCCGCCATCAGCTACGCCGCTCCCACGGTGGTCAAGTCCTATGCGGCTCCTGTGGCGGTGAAGGTGGCAGCTCCGGCCACCAGCTACTCGCACTTCAGCTCGGTAAGATCGGGATCGGTTTGGGTTCCTATCAGATAACTACAGTGAAAGATATGCAAATGTCATATAAAATCATTTAAGGAATTACATAGGGTTTTTGGTTCTGAAACAAGCGCTTACAAATTTTATCGTTTAATGTTTTAACCGATACTTTAGTCTTTTATGACTTGGTAAATTTTCAAAACACGTTGCTTAGTATGTAAAAAAATATTACTCAAAAATATTTAAAACTCTCACCTTAAATCCACTTTTACTGAGACTTCAAAATATGCACCGGCCCAAGGGACTTTGTACTGTAGCCACATATCATCAGAAAATTACAATCTACATTTTCTCTGTTGGTGTAACTCAAAATCTACTACTTAATCAAAGAAACTTGAAAAATAATGATCTAATTAAATTTTCGGCAAAGCTTTTTAAAAAAAAAGAAGGAACTCTGAAGAACATAACTTCCAACTCCCATATCTGCTAAACTATTGGTCCCATCATATTTAAGTTTTAGGAGAGTAGTCTAGACAACTAAAAGTAATTTATAATGGAAAACCCTGAGTAACCCCTAGAATATATATACAAATGAATAATATAAAAGTATTAATCCCTTTTTAATCTTCTCCAGGTTGTTTCCCATGCCCAGCCCGTGGTCAAGTCGTACGCTGCGCCGGCCATCGCATATGCCCCAGCTCCTGTGATCAAATCCTACGCAGCTCCGGCCATTAGCTACGCCCATGCCGCCCCAGCCATCAGCTACGCCGCACCCACGGTGCTCAAGTCCTATGCGGCCCCATCCATCAGCTACGCAGCTCCGACCCTGCTGAAGTCCTACTCCGCTCCGGCCCTGTCCCTGGGTGGCTACGATGATCACGGCTACGGCTACCACTAAGCTCTGATACCAAATCCATACTCCAAATCCGCATACCAGTCGATCTTAAGTCGGAAATGGAGCGAATGGAGCAGTTAACTGCGAGGAGTCGCAGCAGCCGAGGCACGTTCTCCCTTTAACCTCTCAACCCGTAGTCGCAATGTCTTCACTTTCTTCTCTGTTTACTTCTTATTTATTTAAGAAATCAATACTATTCTCTCAAAGGCACAATAAAGAAAAATTCGATTTTTCAAACACCACTTGTTATATCTACGAAGGCAAAGGTAATAATGATCAGAATAGAGCTCAAGTTGTTCAGGATTTTGGCCAGATGGCGCAAGGGATTCGTCTGAATGTCGCAATAGTCGTTGGACTGCAGAAAAAATTATGATATTATTCAGTTTTTAATAGTTGTTAAGCCACTTACATCTGCAAATCTCAAGCCCAGAACACAGCGCAGCACATTGGAGTTTATCAGGGCAACCAACCAGTCAGGAGCCTGCGATCTTGGAGGATACAATTCCAGCCATATCATGCAAATGTGCAGGATGTAACAATAGGTGGCGACTATCATTACAGTCTTATAGGCCGTCACTGTGGGGAAATCGATATTTAAATAATAATGTAGGAGAGAGCTCGTCATAAAGGAAAAATAACAAAAGTATTACAACGGAAAAGAGCTCGTGATATTGGATTTGGAGCACGGAAAATATTAACACTAAAATTTCGAAACCTGAAGGTATTCTGATCTTACTTAGGGGCGGCTCATAGTGCGGGGAGGCATGGCGCGTCATATACATTAGGCCCCAAGCGGTTATCAGCAGGGCGATGAGGATGAGGGCACTTCTACGAGTAGAACGCAGCACAAACGACAATATCAAGAACATCTGGCAGGCTGGAAATATAAAGAAATACCTATAATCTAGGGACTATCATAATATTTAGATCTAGAAAATAATTAAGCTAACAAATAAATATTTTAATGTAATCCACATTATAATCCTTCCTTTAAGTAACATCTATTAAAAGATATTTCTCTGGATCAGTCATTACAGAAAAATAAATGATTACCTAATCAAGATAATTACAGATAATCCTTTTTAAAGCAAAAAAATATAAAAAGGAACTTGATAGAAAGCAGAGAAGCAAAGAAGATATATTACCAAGCAGGGGCAAATAAAAGACGGTCATGTAGAAGCTGCGGTTCCTTTGTAGCGTAAACTCTATGGCCACATCCCCGTCCATTTTCTGCATCATTCCCTTGGGGTTATATCGCCTGGCCGCATCGCTGTCCACTCGCACCACGGATAATTCTGTGAATGACCAGCCGGAGGGCAAGTTCACGTGCTCATTGGGTGCAATTGGCTTGCGGTGCTTATCGTAGATCAGGGCCAACTTTTCCTGCCCCTCCTGGTAATTCAGACCCAGTTCGATGTCGCAGGTCACCCGCTCGTTGGGCCAGTTTCGGGCACCATCCACACACCAACTGGTCAGCTGCAGGTTGTTGGCGTACAGGGTGATGTTTCCGTTGGCGTAGACCCTCAGCTCATAGGATCGAAGGATCTCACCCACGGACTGCAGGGCTCCGTTGAGAACGTTCATATGCGGTGTCCATATGCGCAGATCGGGATGTTCAAAGGATTCGAGGGATCCGAAATCTTGAGGCTTCCAGCCAAGGCGACTGTCCTGCCAGTGCTGATAGGATATGGATATAGTTTTTAATTTTAATCCTACTTTTCTAAGAACTATCCTTTTTTACCAGCATCATGTGCATACGGGTCTGCAGCATGGAACTCGTTTGCTCGTAGGCCAGTGATCGCGTTTGAAAGTGGAACAATACAGAGGTAAGATTCTCTGGCAAGCTGGCATTCTCCGCCAGGAAGTTCAATCGGTCCAGGAGTTCCTTAGTTGGAGTCGGTTTTTCCACCTCCTGAGATATTTCCTTGTCTGAAATTTATGAAGTGGCTTAAAAACATTTCACTTTATATATACTTAACAATATATGTCGGATTATATGTGAAATCCATCTTTTAACATCCAATTTCCTGTAATTCTTAATTTGCAAACAATTTTTTAAAATCATAATTATTTATATGACAAAACTTTAAGCCTTAATCCAATAATTATTACATATAATCCGATGTCTACTTATAGCACCCTCTGAAGATTTATTTGCTATACATATATATCCTTACCATAACCATCAAAGCCGCAGTCGTAGAACCAGCGCGCTGTATTAGAACCAAAAGAGCTGAAACTCATATAGTTGATGGTCAGCGGAGATTCATCGATGAACTGCATCAGCGGCTCAGACTTGAAGCCGGGTATATAAACAAACAATTCGCCATCTGTGAATTATATTGGGCGTTGAAGAGCAGGGAATACCAGATAATATGGAAAAACTGAGGGACAGGAAACTCACTCTGCGTCTGGACAATCTCTATTGGCGTTGGCTCGTACAGTGATACCAAGTTCGGTTCTTGACTCGTGGCCACTCGCCTCAATCCCATGGAGGTACGGATCGCGGAGAACGTATTTCCGCCGGCGCCTATCACTGGAAGCGGAATAAAGATATCACAAAAAAACAGTGTCATGAAAGAGCATTCAATTGACGGTCACGGAGTCTATTCGAAAAATATGTAAATGTGTTAAATCGTAATACTTAAACTTTTTAAAAATCTCTGAGTTGTGTTCTATTGGGAATATCTCTAAAAAGCACATACAGTGGGGATCAAAAGTGAATACATGCTTGGAAATTTAGACTGTTGACCGCATAAAAAGTTATTATCAATCCAATGAAACCCGAATTTTTGGTTTATTCTCTTCATTATTATTCATTCATTATTTTTAATCTTTAAAAAAAAATCGACTAATTCTAATACACTTTGCTACTTAAAAAATTAATAGATAAAATTAGTTTATACAATTTACAAGCTCTACCAGGAATCTCTCTAAACATAACCCTTAACTCCGACTTTACGTACCGATCTCGTAGACGCGATCATATAGCCTTGGATGACTCGTTACCGAGAGCAGGATGTGGGCATCCATGGAGGTCAACACGTAAAATTTCAAGTGCAGCCGCTCCCCAGCCTTTCGGTTGTTGTTGCTAAGCTCATGGAGCATATAGAACTTCCGGTAGCCATATCCTGTATTTGGAACCGAGAAGCTTTCGCAGGAATCCAACTGGGAGAAGCTCACGTTGAATCTAGTCGCCGGTTGTTCCGACCACGCCTGATCGATCAGTGCCAGGCACAGACAGCAGATTGAAATTAAGCCCTTGATAAGGTTGCTCATCGTATCGTTATGATATCCTTCCCGTAGCGCGGTTTAAATCTGACTGAGCTGAGGCATCGACTAAAAAGAACTGAAAAGAAATGAAGCACTCAGCTCAGTCTCGCTCTCTACCGATAAAGCTGGGATATCTAAGCTTGGGTATTTTTCCCACAGTGCTTATACTGTCTACCCCTGGGGTTAAAGCAACCGACTTACTTAAAAATGATTAAAATCAAACTTTTTATATCTTATCTAGAAACATTTTTGTGACAGTAAAAAGTAAATGGAACTCTATGTACAGATATTTTTTCATGTAGATTTTTAAGAATTAGTACTTTATCCGGCATAATTTTTTCGCGTAATTTGGTAAGGTGCGGAGAAAGTATTTCTTTGAACTTTTATACCATTGTAGAGGTTATGATACCCTGCAGTTTTACATCATAAGGCCACTACTTCCGCCGAACCGACGCTTTCATTAATAATTAATTAATGTAAAATTATTTCATTAAAATACATTTTGAAATTTAAAAAAAAACCAAAAACAAAAAAGGAAGCAACATACAAAAGTTGTGATATTACATATTGTGATGGAAACAAAAAAGTAAAAATCATTCTTTGGGCCTTTTTTTTCTCCCTTTGTTCAAATAAAAGAAGGTTTTAAGCTTTTACGTTACGTTTTCTAGGTTTAAAACCTACTTCAAATGACAAAGTGCGACAGACCAGACCATAAATCAATCATAAACTAGAAAAAACATTCTTAGGCCCCTTTATTTCTCTTGTTAAAAAAAGGTTTTAACCTTTTAATTTCCCGACGTTTTCTAGGTTTAGAAAATCTACTTCTACTTTAACATGCGGACTTACGTCGGCCTTAACATGGCAAAGTGCGAAAACCATGTTAATCTAATCCGGTGTAAACGGGCCTTAACATCCCTAAGCACTTTCAGTGACCAAGGAAGTGGCGCTGATTCAGATAAGTATCGATACATTGATTAATCGTGCAAGCCGGCCGCTGAAGACAACAAAGGTATTCAAATATATAATATTAGTTTTTTCTTTATAATATAATTTTCCGCTAGCTACTAGTCTTAGTAAGAGAGGGATTTTGTATCCCCCTCTTTTACTGACACTAACGTGGCTCTTACGTTTGCTGGCAGTTACGTTACTTACGTGAATAGCGATAACAGCGATATGCCAGGTGCAAAAATATCACGATAGAAATATTTTTATTCAAAAATACCTACATATTGATATTTTGATATTTTTCACATCCCTACTTGCGACCACACCGACGGTGAAAAGGCGAAATCGAAATATAATTGTAGCGAATTGCAGCAGCGCGAATAAAAGGTGCGTAGCTTCAACCCAGTCCTTATCGGCGGTCAGTGGCCCCCCGCAGAACGCCCAGCCACCCACCAACCCCCCTCGACTTACCATCCATTTCCCACGGCCAGTAAAACGTGCAAATTCCCCTCCTATCAAACCAGCCAGAAAAATCGGAGCAGCGCAGCAGACGCAGACGAGAAAGTGACGACGCAGCAAAACGAAGCAACAAAAAGAAAAATCGGCGACGTATACGTTCAACTTTGACAGAATTAAGGTAGGCATTGCAAATTGAATAGCAAGCAAGTCCGGTTAAAAAAAAAGGGTTCATTGCCTGAAAAGAAGAAGAGAGGAGAGTAGAAAAAAGAAGAAAAAAAAAAAAGAAAGGCCTAAAACCAGTGCGAGGAAAACAAAATGTCCGCGACCCTGACGGAATTGGCGTCCCCGACGACGCTGGCAGACGTAACCACGCTGGATTTCAAAGACGAATGTGATTTGTGCTTAGAGATTAGATGCTAATCCACCCAGCCCCATCACACCCCCCACTCAAACCTCCCCCCTTTTGTGATTTTCAGTTTTCGAGTCCAACGCCGCCGTCACCGCCACCGCAATGTCATGCCGCGCCCCCTTCCAGCCCGACGATCAGTATGAGCAGCTGCGCCGGCCGAATGCCGGTGGAGCCGGCGGAGTGGCCATGCCGGGTCTGGAGCAGCAGGCGCATCTCTTTGGGGAGTATGCTGGCGGAGCCCAGGGCTACGGGCAGGTAGCTGGCAACTACCAGCAGCAGTTGCCCATCCAGGCGCAGGCCCAGACCTTGTCCGATCTGTCCAAGCTGTCGGCCACGGCCTCCATTTTCGTGCCTCGAGGAGTGGCTCCCCCCCAGCAGCAGCAGCAGCCGCAGCAGTCGCGTCATCAGCAGTACCAGCAGGCTGGTGGAGCAGGCGCCTCTGGAGGAGCTCCCTATGGCCAACAGCAGCAGCAGCAGCGCTATGTGAACGGCTACAAGCACCACCATCAGCAGCAGCAGCACCACCAGCAGCCGCACTACAACCATCACCACAACCATCAGCAGAAGTTCAACAACGATATGCAGAAGCTAACGAATTCCGTGCAGAATCGCCTGCACCTTAACAACCAGCAGGGCTCCGGTGGCAACTACTATCAGCAGCAGCAGCAGGTACACCCACAAAACACACACCACCACCAACAACAACAACAACAACACCACCAGCAGCAGCATCAGCCACACAACCAACACGCCAAGTTCCAACGGCATACCCACTTGAATAACTCATTCCAACAAATCGCACAGCAGACACAGCAGCAGCACCACCAGCAGCAGCAGCAGCAGCCGCACCACCAGCAGCACAGCCACCAGCAGCAGCAGTATTTCCAGAACCAGAACCAACAGCAGCAGCAACCGCAGCCATCCACTTCGTCCGCGGCGGCCTCCTCGTCGTCCTCGAACTCTTCGCAGCCGGACATGGCCACCATTGCACTGGAGTATCTCGATACAGTCATACATTGCCTTAACCAGGTGAGGAATCGAGTTGATAGGACTTTTGGAGGGTTAGTTGTCGGGGATGCCCTTATGTATGTTTGAAAAATCTAGAAATCTACGAAGCTTTTATGCAAAAAAGGGTGAATACATAATGGGGGGCTTTAAAGCATACTTTCTAGAATGAATTTATCATAGAAGACAGCATGATTTGATTTGCCAAGTCATCAAATAGCATAAAGTCCCATTTTTAACTCGTTTTAATTTAGTTTTCTTTTTATTTAACTCATAAAAGTATTTAGACAATCTTGTAGATGATATAATTAAGCATATTCCTTTAAAAACTGGTCTTAACTTAAGTCATATACCAAGAAATGCATAGAAAGTGACAGCTATAACTTTGTAGACTTTAATTTTTGTAATTCTAAGGGCTGTAAGTTCCCTTGTTCTCCTCACAGTTTCATAATACAGGTTAAAGCCTCTGCAATAAATCTAGTTTACGCTGACCTTATGATACCCTTTATACACCCTTAAAGTGCAAACCTTCCACTTAACCACTACATTTGATCTTCCCCCTCCAGAATCCGGGCCAATTTGATACGATTGCATCACGCTTCCTGACCATTTTCGACGGCATGGAGAACAACCAGTTCGTGCTCTCCATCGCCATGGAGGACATCTTCGAGAAGTCGATCGAGCAGCCGAACTTCCGGTACATGGGCGCCAAGCTGTACAACCTGCTGCACATGCTCAACCCGAAACCGGACTCGCTGTTCCACACGCTGCTCAAATGCAAGCTGGACTATCACCAGGAGGAGGTGACCAAGTATATGCGCTCCAATGAGCAGCAGAAGGTTCGCGAGACGGCCCTCTTCCTGGCCGAGCTGTACATGCAGCTGCGCGGCGATGACGACTCGCGCATCCAGTTGATCGCCGTGAATATTGTCTATTCACTGAGTAAGCTGCTGGCCAGCGAGAGCAACGAGAATGTACGCTGCCTGTGCCAGACCCTCAAGCTGGCTGGCTACGATCTGTCGGCCGACTGCCCCAAGGACATGCTGGAGATCATCACGGCCCTGCAGGCGATCGAGTTGAAGTCGCCGGGCAAGTATGCCATGGCGGCCAATGTGATTGCCCTGCAGCAGAACAACTGGGGCCGCAAGGTGTCCAATGCTTTGGGTGGCGATGAGGATACAGTGGCGGAGCCGCCACGCCTGAGTGATGAGCCCGTCTTCTATGGACCCGATGGACGCGAATTGACCGCCGAGGAGACCGACTTCCTGGCCACCGAGGATGGCGAGGGCAGCGATGCCGACGACTTTGATGGCGATGGCGGAGACTTGGAAATGGACGCCGAAATGGACGAGGAAACCGAGCGCGCCTACAAGGAGTTCTGCAAGCAGGGCAAACAGAAGACCTAGACGACTGTGGAGGACTGTGTGGCGTTGGGCGGATTCGCAGGGGCGTGGCCGTGGGCAGGACATAGCTTAGGATGTAGAAAGAGGACGGTAGACGGTAGACGACGGATGGTAGAGAGCGGAGGAGTGGAGCATTTCCAACAAATTCTCGGTTGTAGAATCGATGATTGCAGTTGCTTGGTTCAGAACCAATTGTGATTATCTTTTTAAATTATTGATAGCAAATTGTTTGTGATATCTTCGTGTTTCATGCACCAACCATATTATGACATGTGTTTATGACTTTGTTCGAACGCTTTTTTGTGTGATACGCCCGTTTTGTATCTGTATCTATCTCTGATAGCCAACTCTCGGCCATGATTGCCAGTTCACCCATCAGTTTGTACTTTTTAACTCTCAGTTGATTTTTTTTGCATAATCGCCAAGCCAGGATTTTTCAGCCGTAAACGGTGAAAATATATAATTAAAGCCACTGCCACGCCGATTCGAACCGCTAACACACACACACGCAGCTGCACTCAAAGACTCGTACTCATATGCGCACCCACACACTTGCATGGCACATATGCAGACTCATAAACGGCAGAAAAAAAACAAAACCGCAAATTTCACATTCAATTAAAAACATTCTCTTGATCATACAAATCGAAAAACGAAAAAAAAAACAAAAGAAAACAACAACAGCAGCCACGCCTAATTTTTAAATAATTGTAATTAATGTTAACGAAACCATGATTTAATTATAAATAAAATTTATCGAATTGCGTTTAAAACAAGTTCAAGTTGAACAACTTGATTGAAAGGGGGGAAAAAGTTGTTCAATGAGCTGATTGAAAGATATAAGGCGGTTAACAGTAGCGGATAAATCAACCTGAAACGGAGTGTCGGGTGGGTGCATCGGCTGTCAGCGGGTGTGTGTATTCGCTACTGTTAACCAGCAAATTGTACAGACTTTGTTGCCCAGTGTAGTTTATCGATAACACAATTAGGGTATTCCATTGCGTTGCAAACGTTTGAAAAGTGTAAGCGGTTCCAACAACAATTTTCATACAAAATAGTTTTCAAGGCCTACAACACCCCAGCCTATGTATACAAATCTGTTGTACTTGTGTAAAAATAGGGGGCTAATAATGGGTAAGAACTTTATCTAAAATACTACAAATATACTAAAAAGTTGGGCTTAAGTCTATGGTAATGACAGTGACTGGAAAGAAACAAATTTGAATTTTAAATGCAAAAGAAAAAAATTTGTCTTCTATAAAACAAACTTATTGAATAACAATTTCAATATCAAGCACAGCATTGTTTATGATCCATTCCAGCATTACATCCTTTACACTTTTACGTGGCATTTTGGGTTGTGTTATGCAGACATATACAGGGGTGCTCAAAAGTATTTTCACAAAAGTTAAATATACTCATAATTTTAACTTACTTCTTGTTAACTTTGGCATCAATGGAAAGGTAATTTAAATGCTGTTAAAATGATACAATACATTTTTTTAACCCATTCAGTACCTATTGAAAAGGACGAATTTGTGTGAAAATCTACTTCTTGAACTTTTTTCCTCGTCTTGAAAACTTAAATGTTTTGATGCAAAAAGTTTCTTCAAACAAAAATAATAGTAACTGCAAAAATAATTTTTCAAAAATCATTTTGCTTATATTTTTTATGATTTTTTGAAAACGCTTAGAAACATGCATTTGAGCCATATGTACACTTTTCCAACGCAATTGAATACCCTAAATGTATTGCAGTTGGTATTTTTTTGCGTGACCGTTCTTCAGCATGACCATTCGCTGTTTCGGTATTTTTAAGGTATATAAGGAAGAACAAGCGTTATAGTTGCGGATTTTTCAGATACTTCAACAGCAGAAGAACGTCGGGTCGTAGTCTGAATCGGTGTGAATTATATTATTACTCGCACTAATGTGATAAAAACTAAACGAACGCGAGTGGTCGTAATAATCGCGCAAATGTACGGTGATATATAGGGTCTCCAAGCTGGGATCCCTTTGGGCGAAATCGGAGACCAAAACAAAAATGCCGTAATAGTGAACAGAAAAGATTGTTAAAAACCTATACACACAAGCCCCCAGACCTTTTGCTTTTGCCGAGGCTAACGAGTTGAGTGAGAAGCGAGCCAAAGGTGGAGGGAGGTTGACCAAAATTAAGTGACGACATCGATTTTTTTAAACCATTAATTGCACCTATAACCCTTGTTTAATGTGTGGTCCAAAGGATACTTTAGTACACAATGTCGTTTCAAAGTTATAGCGTTCTAGGTATTCCTAGTAGCGAAGAGAATAATGTTCACAACAACAGGGGTGACTCAGTTGTGGGTCTCAAAAATCATGTCGAGTGAAATGTACGTAAACATCAAACAAACTCACTCAATCTTTTGGGTTTGCAGATCCGAAACAAGCCAATTTTGAGTTCTATGTGGAATTATAATGATTAAGGATACCCCAAATCGAAGTTGTTTTCATTGTAAGGCTATTTATTTGGTTAATATACCCTATTTCCGAGACATGGGACATAAGCCAATTTTGAGTTTTGAGTTCTATATAGAATTATAATGATTCAGGTTCTCCCAATCGAAGTTGTTTTCATTTTAGGGCTATTTATTTGGTTGATATACCCTATTTCCGAGACATGGGTCAACCTCCTTAGATACAAACACTAGTTCGCGAAAACATTTGGGTTTGCAGATCCGAAATAAGCCAGTTTTGAGTTCTATATGGAATTATAATGATTAAGGGATCCCCAAATCGAAGTTGTTTTCATTGTAAGGCTATTTATTTGGTTGATATACCCTATTTCCGAGACATGGGTCAACCTCCTTAGATACAAACACTCATTCGCGAAAACATTAATAGATAAAAACAAAAACAAAACTGGCAATAAGCTGTAAAACTAGAGTATTTATAAGAAAAGCAAAACTGAAGGTCACAAAACAACGAAAAAAGAAAAAAACAAACAGTGTTCTCTCGTATATACGTGTGTGTGTGGGTTTTTGAGTAATTTCGCAGACAACAAAGCAATAAAATCGTTCCCAAAATATGTGTACATATCAACAAAAGTGGTTCTGTGATTTCTGGACCTTACAAAAGTAAACACTTTTGCACCTGCAGATGGCATTACTTTTTTTTATGAATGAACCTTGTAAAATGAACCAGAAATAGTGTAGAATAACCAAAGTATAGTTATGACCTAGCGTTTATATTGGTTTTCATTCCGTACCCAGATTGCCTGCAGAAGTTAAGTGGTAAACATGACACAATAAATTAGTGACAAACCAAGCAACGACGATCGAAACGGGTCTAATTTTTATACAAACCTCAACACCCCGAAAAATCCCAATTAAGGAACCCCACGATCCACACCCGCTAAAATGGCCAGCGTCTGGAAGCGATTGCAGCGCAATTTCAAGCGCGCCGCCAAATTCCAGTTCACTGCATCGTACCACGATCTGCATCTGGAAACGACCGCCAAGTGGTAAGTGCTCCATTTGAAAGTGGATTAATGGATGGATGGATTGGGGAATCGGTTCAAGTAGGTGGGGAGCGGGGCCTAAGTGTTCTACTTGGGCAAACTAGTCGGCAAATGAAAGGGTTAATAGCGGACTTTTGAGCGAAATGAATTTTGTTTCCCTATATATAATACATGACCATTAAATAATGCCTTGGGGAATAATATTTTGTAAGCTGGGTACTGCGCAAAAACACTCTTTTTTTCCTTCAAAAATATTTCCTTATATTTCAAACCGAAATATTATTAGTATATAAGTATATATTATTCCTAAAATTACGCATTTTACGAATATCTATTTTAGTATTGTTTTCGATTCTCTTTGTTTTATATAATGAGCAGACCTTTTCCCTTTAGTTCGAACTATCTTATGTTAAAAAAAAAGTTGCCCTTATCATTTCTTATCATTCTAAAGAGCCGAAAGCTTGTTTACTAAACAAATAATGATAGCAATAGATGTTCCTCCAATTCCCTTGTCCATGGTCTCTATATTTAGAATTCCAAGCTTATCGGGGGTGCCACTGGAATCCCTTAGCGCTGAATTCGAGCGGAACTCTGACATACATATATACATCAATATAAGCTTTACTTGATTTATAGTTGATCATTTCAGTGTTTTGACCTTTATTTTCTCTGTAATGTTGCATTATTTTAAGTTAAAGCAGTAGTAAGTATTTGAAGAACAGCTAATTATATAGATTAATCCGATTTCCCGCAGTAGTTTGTCATGCAAATAAAGCGAGTCTTACGTTGTACGTTTTTTTACTGAATGTATACTTCAATTTAAAGTCTTGATAGCAACGACATGTTCCAAGAATAGAGGAGCTTATAAATATTTCGGTATTCCTCATTTATATTCCATATCTTCGAACATTCAAAAGATACTGTCTTTTCTCCAGAATTTTTGTTTAGTAAACATTCATCATATTCATTTATCAGCTAAAGAGCCCAAATACATACATATAATCACTTCGCATCCGGCGAACAGAAATTGTTATTCATGATCTTATACAGAAATACAGTTGAAAGAACTTTTAAGACCCCCATTTGGCATGAAATTATTAGTAATAAGATGATGTTAAATTTTCAGGCGACCGTCGAACCTCTCTATCGTTTGGACCAGGAGATCTAGGCGAGTGGCCAGTGCTCCGCTGCCATGGGAGCCGGACATGATGAATCCCCTGGTGGGCAATATATCCTGGCCAGTGCCCGACAATCACACCATATCGGTCACCCTGTTCAAGGATCCCAGGACGCACGAACTGGAGGACAAGGACTGGACGTTTGTCATCGAAGATGTGGGTTAAGCTACTAAACTAATGCAGATTATTATAAGTAATGGTTGATCTATCCCTGAACAGGTCACCCCGATGGGCAAGAAACGCGTCCTGGCCAATGCCAGCATCAATATGAGGAAGTATGCCAGCGTAGAATCCACTCAGCAGAGCTTTACATTGACCCTAAAGCCAGTCTCGAAGAAGATTACGGCAGCCAGTCTGGAACTCACGATTAGCTGTGTGTTCTTGAGGGAAGGAAAGGCCACGTGAGTCCTATATCCTTGAATATTATAGTGAGAATGGTGATTCAATGGGTTATATCTATCCCTTCCAGAGACGAGGACATGCAGAGCGTTGTCTCCATGATGTCCGTGAACAACAATGATGTGGCGCCGTTGGATGACTTGGAGGACATTCCCGATTTTGACAACTGTAGTGAAATCACTGACTTTACCCAGCAACTAAAGCATTTGACAATTAGCCTGAATGGCTGCATTGATTTGGACACCCCTCAAAGTGGTAAGAACTCTTCTATAAACCAGTTATAATGTTTTTTGTACTTAAAGTCAAGAATTTGTATCTGTTAGTATGTAAAAATGGACTAGAACCTATGTATATGTATATTATGTATATCCATGGCTGAACATAAGGGAAAGGGAGCCCAAAACTCTGTTTCGTTTATGAGAAGCACCTTGGCTAAGTATTTTAGTAAATGTAATAGATCGGATACTACGCATCTGGTATATGCCATATATGTAAACTTGATCAATGATCATGCATGATCTAATCCACACAAATCAGAATTCCGAATTCCACAAACTCTGAGACAACAAATCAATTGGCTCTAATTTTAGCATTTTAGCTGTAGATATCTTGTACAGACATTTCTCTCTGACTCAAAACGAAATTATTTCCTTTCTATATATCCCATAACATCTACAACACAACATCACGTATCTTGAATGGTTTCCTGCAACCTGTAATTTGTGCGTAAATTGTTAAATGTATATTTTCTTTTGTTTTTTCGTTTCATTTTTGGTTTGTTATGATGTAGTACCTTCGTTATCTGAAGATCCCACACCGTTGGCCGAGTCCATTAATCAATTGCATTTTGAACTAGAAGGCGACGGCAAAGGCGATGCTGCGAGCAAGTTAGACTTGAGCACAGCAACCGGAGCAACCGGTGGTCTTAGTAGTGCCGACGAGTCCCTCAAAACTCCCAATGGACTGCAGCCCCTGGTGGACAGTACGCCCATTAAGTCACCCGGCGAGGTGAGGCAGCCGCCCAAGCAAACACCTGCGGAGCCAGCGAGGTCAAAGACCATGGAGACCTTCGACAAAATGGTGACATCAACGCCGCTGGAACCCAAAGCAAGCAAAGATGATGCCAAGCCAAAGAAGAAAAGGGCCTTGTTCTTCACCGAGAAGGAGGATGAGCAGGATTTGAGGGTGACGAGTCTCAAGGAGGAGAGTGGCAATGACAGCACCAAAAAGGAAACGACCAAAGAGGAGAACAAGTCCACTAAGGAGGCCTCATCTGTGGTGGTGGTGGTGGTGCCACAGAGTGTCAAGCGACCCGAGTTGCAGCCCCTGAACCTAAAGAAGAGCTACGAACCCTCGCCGACTCCTGCGCCCGCACCCGCTCCCGCACCCGCATCTGTGATAAACGAATCCACAGGATCGCAGTCGGGTTTGAGTACCTCTGGCCCGCTGAACAACAGCCTAAAGCCCGTGGAGAAGATCGTGCTGAAGACGAACACACCCGGGCAGGATCTGCTGGAGTGGTGCAAAGAGGTTACCAAAGACTACCACAATGTTAAGGTCACCAACCTGACGACCAGCTGGCGGAACGGCATGGCCTTCTGCGCCATCATCCATCACTTTGCGCCTGAGCTCATGTGAGTTGTCATGATTAGTGGTTACTTATAACCGAAATAAGGTCACAAAAGATAAAACGAATTACTTGTAATCAATGAAATTAGTTGATTACTAATATTCCTTCAAATTCTTACAATTAATCTAATTATCCACCAATGTTCAATTGTTCTTAACCCCCAAAACCAACTGAGATCACGTGAATTGTCACAATTTAATTAGTATTTCTTACCGAAATAAGATCACTAGGGACACAAAGATTAAACAAATGATTGATTATCTTATTTCTACCTTATATCTAAAAATTCCTGCATTGAAACTGATTATTTATTTTCAAAAGCGACTGTAAACTAAATAAACTTCTTCCCTTTTTAGTGACATGTCCCAGCTGAGCGCCCATGATGTGGTGGGCAACTGTCGGATTGCCTTCGATGCGGCGGAATCCTTGGGAATACCCCGCGTAATCGAGCCGCGGGAAATGAACATGCTGACAGTGCCGGACAAGTTGGGCGTGATGACCTATTTGCATCAGTTGAGGGCGCATTTCACTGGAAAGCAGCTGAAAATCGAGCAAATTGGTAAGCCAAGACAAGGAAATACAAACGATATAGCTTAAAAACTTGTATTCTTTTTAGGATCCACGGCAGATGAGTCGAGCTACGTGATTGGCGACTATATGTCGGACAATTTGTCGCAGAGTCGCATCGTCTTTTCGCACCCGAAGACTTTGCTGCTGCATCAGAACTCCATCGATGAGGAGATCATGGGACATAATAAGTCAGAGCAACTCTCGCCCACTAGGAAAAAGGATGTGAAGAATCAGATTCTGAACAACTCGAAGAACATACTGGACAAGGTGATGTCGCCCACCAAGGACAAGAACTCGATCAACGCATCGCAGCATGCCAATCAGTCGCCGCCTCCGCCGCAGGAGGACTCCCTGGACGAAGGTCCTCCCGTGGGTGGCAAGGAGAACATCTCCAAATCCGTCATTGATCCCCAGGCGGCCAATGTGAGTAGAAGCCAGGATCACAGTATTTGCCCCGTTAAGTTGAAGTTATCCATTGAGTTGTTGCTTTTAATTACTTGCCTATTTTGCAGTTGATTTCCCATAGCTTTTCCGTTCTGTATATACTTGGTTTTATTGTTTTTTTGCTTTATTTATGATTTGATTTGTAGCGAATCTTAACGCGCCACAAGCTGATGAGCGAAAAAGCCAAGCTGATGATGGAAAAGCTAAAGCTTTGCAATTCCAGCGAGGCGATCGACGTAAGTAGCTTCTTGCCAGAGACGCAGTTCGCGTTCGCCGCACGCAGCGCAGCTTATCTCTTGCATGTCTTCTTGATTCCTATGAACAGTATTATTATTATGGGGTTTTCCTAAGTAATATAGGCACATTAAAAAATAACAAAAAAATATAAAAACAAAAAAAAACCATGAGACTATCATATTTTCTGTCAAAGATTATAGTTTTTTAGCTATTATATATGATTTTTGTATTATTATAGTATTATTATTATTGGGGGTTCCCTAACAATATTAAAAAAAACACAATGCAGACTAATATTTCCTCTCAAAAATAATAATTTTTTAGCGTTTATATTGATTAAGCGCCGATTTCACAATGTCAAGTTAACTTTTGTCGTTGGGTTAAATTGCTTTTTCGAAAAAATTCTGTTTCTCAATGTCATGTAAGTGTTTATCTGACCGAAAACATATTTTGAGGCAATGTTCTAGGTAAACTTGTTGCTTGACATATCAAAACTGTCAGAAAAGTTCGCCTTTCAGGTTAGAGAAACCGAATTGACATTATATTGAGAGAACAAAGTTATCTACACTTTCTTTAACAAATAAGAAACTAGAATCTTAACATGACATTGAAATATCGGCACTGATCGTTTTACTAAAGTAAACCAAAGTAATGAACTTGTTGTAAAAGTAAATTGTTTAGTACAAAACTTATTGTTTAGCTATAGCCATATGGCACTTATAAAATATCATCTTTCACAAACCTAAACAGTTTTCATTTCAGTTTCCAAGAAAACCCTATATTTTGTATACTTTTCTTACTATAAAACGGCCAATTAGTTCATATCCTCACTCACTTCTCTCTATGTCTTTGCCCTGGCAGGAGGAGCGACAGGCTCGTCTGCGGGAACAGGCTCGTCGCCTCATCCTGGAGACGCGTGTGCGGAGCGGCGGCTCCGTGGAGAGCCCCACCAGCCCCACGAGGCCCAAGCTGGAGCGGACCATCTCGCCCATCCACAACGGAGCCGAGGAGTTCTACCTGGAGCAGTCAAAGAAGCTGGATGCGCAAGAACCGAGCAGTCCTAGTCATAGGTTAAGTGGTCTAAAGGGCCTGGGAGTGAATGGCAGTCCGCTGCAGTCCTTCAACGCAATTGTGGATCGCGTTTCACCGAAGCACGAGAAGAGGGTAGGCTGAAAGAGGTTGATTTGTGAAGTGACAAGGTATAACTCATGTGCTGTTTCCAGGGTGACAAGCTGTCCTACATCGAGTCGGAGCTGGAGGCCCTGGAGCGGGAGCAGGAGGCCATTGACCAGAAGGCCAGCAGTCTGGAGGCCAAGCTGCGCGCCGTGATGGGCGGCAATCCAAGTAATAATCGCCGGGGTAGCGCCCGAAACGGCAACCCCATCCTTAGGCTAATCCGAAATAGTATTGGTGGTGGTGATGTGATACGCATCAAGCTGCTCGACTCGGATGACGAGAGTCTGTTTGGTGGAGGAGGTGCCGGCAGTGGTGGCGGTGGTGGTAGCGAGGACGACGACCGGGACACGTCCAGCGACAGTGTCAGCAACTCCGGCTACGAGTTGCATACGCGCCAGCGCCCCCGGCCGCGCTCCCATTCGTGCTTTGTGCCCAATGTGCCCAAGAGTGTGCATCCATCGACCATGACCTCGCCCGCCCATCTGCGTCCGCATCATGTGCATCATGTTGTGCCCTACACCCACATGCTAGACAGCTCCCCGTCGGCGCTCTCCTCGCAGCAGTCCTCCTGCGACAATCTGCCCGCGTGCAGCGAGGATGACGAGATCCTGGCGCTGGCGGCCAACGGCCGGGCGGCTTCCTTGCGGCGGCAGCAGGATCGCCACAGGCGACGCCGTCAGCGGCGGGAGCGGCGGGAGCGGCGCTCCCATTTGTGTCACATCCCCAGTCATTGTGGTAAAGTGCGGCCCATCCCCTCATGCCTGTTCCATTGAGCTGCTCTGCCAATCGCTTTTGCCGATGCACTGCCACGCCTCACCGCCTGACTGATCGCCCGCCCGCCCAGATCTTCCGGATCGCCCGCCTTTCCGCCTGCCCGCTAGCATCTTTCAATCGCATCCAATCAATCGCTCATCTTTTGTGCCGTTTGTTTGTGCTAATTTGTGTCTGTGTTTGCTTATTAACTTGGCCGGGCCAACCGTTCCAAATTGTGTCTAACTATATATGTTCCGATTTGGTTCTATTTGACCCGATATAATGCTCACTAATCACAGAGTCAGCACTCTGCAGCAGCTTTAAAGACCGCCCAAGGACGCCTACTTAGACTGAAACCAAGCACGAAGAGCCTGTTCTGGTTTTTTGACTGTATAACCATCTATGGTTCCCATTGTTGTGGTTTATCTATCAGGCCTGTTACGTTTTTTACTTTCGAGTATTTTACTCCAATTTGATTTGTAGAAATAATAATACTTAACTAAGATAAAAGTATATAATCATTTAAATTATTTCAACAACGGTTCAGATGATATTATAATATCTATAAATAACTAAAAGTATTCTAAGTTGCTTGTAAAACGGATATAAAAACTTCCCAAGAACGATTTAACAAGTCCTATCAGAACAGGCCAGCTTCAATTAATCTTAGTTATTCACAAAGAAAAACCCCCCATTAAAAGGCTATCAATAACAAGACATTTAAACATTCCACAGAGACCGAGGAAACGGAGGAGCAACTGCTATCGCAATGGTTTACGCTGGTCAACAAAAAGAACGCACTTCTCCGGCGACAAATGCAGCTGAACATACTGTAAGCAATCATTAAACCTCACTATCAGTTGGGTGACCTATCTAACTTATGGCTATTTTTACCCCACAGCGAACAAGAAAAAGATTTGGAGCGAAAGCATACAATGCTGAACCAGGAGCTGCGGGCGGCGCAATCTGTGGAGGATTGGCGCAAGACGGAAGTGCAGCGGGAGAAGGAGCGGCTGCTGCTCGAGGAGCTGATGACGATTGTCGACAAGCGTGACCAGTTGGTGCAGCATCTGCACAACCAGGAGAAAGCGTAAGTTGGGAGCTTCGCCCTTTGATCGTGGCAGAAATTAATCCGAAATATCTTTTAGGATCGAAGACGACCAGGAGATCGCGAAGGTACTGCAGCACGTGGATATCAGCGACAAAGACAAAGACAAATGTGTTCTTCAATAGAAATCGAAATTAACCAAACCTGACTGGAGATTATACTTACACACTCAATCGTATCTATGTAACTAGTTAGTTTGGAGACACGCGATAAGGTCGCGTGGTTTTTGTGGTTCGGTGTCGCTTCTTATGCAATCGTTATATCCAACGACAACAAATACTTGGACCACTTGGTATGGTTATTGGAAAAAAAGGTATACTGTGAAACAAATTGCTTATCTATTCGAGCAAAGAAATTCAAAGATAAAGAACAAAACGTCCGTTAGTAAATTAAGATATAAAGATCGAGAACAGACACTTCAAAAGGGACACTTTTACACTCATTTGGTTCAATAATGCTAATCAATATGATAATCAGATATTCGAGTTTTACTGTGTTAACTTCGTTTAATGTTTTGTTGTTGTGCCATCTGAACCACAGCTAAAGTGAATCCTGAACGCAAATTAATGTGAGTTAGGGAATAAAGGTGGCAATTTTACGTTAGTTTGTACCTTAGCATTTATCCCACATAAAAAACGCTTCATCCAAAAATACATGTACACTTATATATTTATTAAATACCTTTATGCGAAGACCTATTTAACCATACTTAATTGAGAATACTACTTATTCTTAGAAACAAAAATGTACCCTTATATATTTGTGAATTACCTTTTTGCAAAGTCGTATTTCAGCATACTTAAGTTCAACAAAGCGCTTTAATAGTAATTTAAAGGTGGCTTATGTATATACTTATATTTATATTTATAATTATTTTATTTTACGTTGCCCAGGCGAGGGACAAGAACTGTTCAACCCACGAACATAGCTAATAAAGAATACAAATTGCTGATAAAACCCAAAAACAAATCGAAGTGTTTAAATTTGGCATCTTCCTAGAATTCAGTTTTAAAATAAAACAAAATATGAATCACTTCGAGAGTCAACAGATTTATTTATTCGATCAACAGGTTTTTGTACAAAAATACATTTTATTTAAAATAATCAAACTTTAACAGAATCTCATCTTAATTGACTGATACTATGAGTTTAGATACGTGTATTGGATCACTTGAGAATTGCTTATAGGATTGCTATATTAGCGAGATTCCATCACATTGTACTTGATATTATTTTCGTTTCTCTGGTTCCTTCTGCAAGGAAGTCTTTTGATTACTCTATAACTCGACTATAGATCGATTCTACGCAAAAGCATGCAAAGAGATTTATAATTATACAATTAAGTGACGTCATGGCGGCGCTACCATTGCTCTAGTTCAGCGTTAAATAACTACAAAAGAAGCGAAATCAAAGTTGAGTACAGGACAGAGCTACAAGCACAGCAAAAGCGAAGGTTAGACTAACATTTGGCGCGGTGGGAGATGTAGCAGCTCCGTGCGTCATCTCGTGCAGCTCCTCATCGGTGAAGGTCCGATTGGCTGCGTCGACCTTGTAGCTGAACGTGGCCGATACGGGCTTGTGGTCGGAGAGCATGTAGTCCATGTGAGACTGATAAGACAGCTGGTTGGCACTGAGGGTAATGCCCGGATAAATGTTGCTTTGCACGCGATGCAAAATCCTATCGCACCAGGCAGGTCGTCGCTTCAAGTTGTAGTCGTTGGTGCCCTCCACGAACTGCAGGGAAATCAATTTGTCATTAAATGGGTACTTGAGATAAGGGGAACTAAATTGATTTCTTAATTATTGTCGAGCATTTGGCACTCAAGTTAGCTCCAAAAAAAATATTTTGCTGGCTTTGATTGACAACCAAAGGCAATTTTAACTAAGGAATTTTAACTAAGGGGAATCCCCAGCGAATCAACGTTTTTGTGAATTCCCTAACGAAGTTAAAATAGCACTAGCGGATGAGATTATTGTTATATAATTAAATTTAAAATAGGCATGAGTAATATGTTTTCAGACGAAAATTATAAAATTTGGACAGCTTATAAATTTTTGTGTGCAAAGGAAATTTATTACCAATTCATGTATGATATCTAATATGATATAATTGAATTTGAGATAAAAAAAAAGGTCTAGGTTGGCAAACCCTACTATCTTTGAGCTAATAATGTCAAAGATTTACTAATTACCTTAAAAGTGGGAGCAAAGTCGGGCTGCTGCTCCTCCAGCAGGCTAAAGGCGCTGCCCTTCTCCCGCAGCAGGTTCAACTGGTCCAGCTTGAGCAGATCCTCATAGCGCATGTTCTCCACATCCGTGCGCACATCCCAGGCGGACATCTCCCCGGAGAGGCGGAAATTGAGATCACCGAACCAGAAGACAAAGTCGTGGTCGAAGATCCGGCGATATCCCTCCGCGTTGTACTTGTGGTTATCGACTATCTGGTGGTAGTCCTCGATGCGCTCCTTGAGCTTATCATCATGGGCCGCCAAGTGGGAGCAGACGAAAGCTACGCCCGTTCCGTAGAGGGAGAGCCGGATGCTCACTGCTCCCTTGTTGCCCCACAGACCACCTAGACCAGTGCGCGTGGCCTCCGATTCGATGTTTTTCATGTGCGGAATGTGCTTGTGCTGGGCAAACATGGTAATGAGGATGCCCTGCAGCTGCTTGGAGTCCACCTTGACGAACTGGTGGTCCTGCAGGGCGCCGGCGATCTTCAGCACCCACGGATCGTCCTGGAAGATCTTCAGCACCTGAGTGGTGCTCACCTCCTGGAAACCAATCACATATATGTCAGGCAGCTGGTTGTCCGGACAGGTGGTGTTCCCATTGAGGGACAGCAGGGAGTTGAGGTCCTGTTCCCGCGGCGAGTGGGTGCCCACGTTCCAGGTCAGCAGGAAGATGCACAGGTCGGCAATCACCGAAGTCGTAACCATTTTCCGTCCGTCAATTATCTATGATTAATACTTTTGGCTATAGACGTCGTCACAAGGTGGCAATCGATGATTTCACGGGCATCCAAAACAGGTTTCCGGATGCGACAGCATTAAAAAACAAAGCGATAGGGCTACTTGCACACGCTACTTTCATTTATGTAACATTCGTTTTTTAAGCAGTAATTAATTAAGCCGCCTTAATTGGATTAACTAGTGGTAGTTGCCTATATTATTTTTAGAATTCTCAGCTGTCGTTATTTATGTTTATTTCTCCGTCCGTTGCGTTTGAAAGGTATGACCGTACCGCGATCATTCAAATACACCAGCCAGAACGGCTTACTTATCGATAACATTATGGCAGTTGGAATGATCGGTGGTGTTTCACTATCGAGCTAGTTCTTTTCAATTTTCTTATTAATTTATTATTTTTTAATGAACAAAGGTTATATATAATTATAATAAATACAGAATAAGTCATTCTGAATCTTTGAGTAGAATGCTAAAATATTTGATTGCTACTTTTAATTGCGTTTTGGTTTTTAAGTCTTAAACAAGTCTTAAATATTATTTAAAACATTTAAATAATTTTTTTTCTGTTATTTTTGATTTTTCTGAACCTGATCTAATTAAATGTTATAAATATATAACTAATTAAAATAATATCAAACAATGAGAATACCCCTATTTTTAGCAATTAAAAAAGAGGAATATCCCGTTTATAGCTACTTCGGCTATCGATACTATCGTATTGGACGCAATATTTGACCATATTTGTGTACACACTGGCCGGTGGGCAAGGATTTTTCATAAAAATAAACAAATTCGGGTTTAACCGACTTTCAACACGAATTAACTAAATCTATTCGCATGGCCAGCAGCTACGACATCCCCAGTTGGTTGGTTAATAACGGCAGGAATTGTGTTCCCCCACAAGCAAGTAATATTTGCTCTTTTTAGGGCCGGCAAACCGCCCACTGGGTTGCATCTGGATGTGCTGAAGGACGAGAAACTAGTCCAGAAACTGATGGTCGATGAGAAAAGATGCTACTTATTCGGCCGCAACAGCCAGATGAACGACTTCTGCATTGACCACGCCTCCTGTTCGCGGGTCCACTCGGCATTTGTGTACCACAAGCACCTCAACATAGCCTACCTCGTGGATCTGGGCTCCAGTAAGTGCTGAAATCTGGATAAGGGGTATCTAACCATCTTAACCCACTTGTCATCTCCTCCAGCCCATGGCACCTTCATTGGAACCCTCAGACTGGAGGCGCACAAGCCCACACAACTGCAGATCAACAGCACCTTTCACTTTGGGGCTTCCACCCGGAACTACATACTCAGGGAACGACCCTCTGGCCACCACAGCAACATCATGGAGGACCTGCCGCTCAGTGAAACCAGCGATGGAGCTCTGCTGGGTCTTCCCGAAAGCCAAACCGAACTTGATGTGCGTTAAGTCTGCAGTAGAAGGTCCTTTCCATGCTAAGTAACCATCCATTCCCCTCCAGAATCTCACGGAGTACAACACGGCCCACAACCGACGCATCTCTATGCTGGGCATCGATGATGACACCAACATGCGAAAACAGAACGCCCTGAAGCAGGGTCGGCGCATCCGGAATGTCACATTTAACGACGAGGAGATTGTCATCAACCCCGAGGATGTGGATCCCAATGTGGGGCGCTTCAGGAACCTGGTACAAACCACTGTGGTGCCCGCCAAAAGGGCCCGCTACGATGTCAACCACATGGGCATCCATTCGGGCAGCAGCCTGGCTAGTGCCAATGCCGCACATGTTCATCAATTGTTCCAGCAGAGCCTGGCGGACATGAAGCACCAGCAGCAGCAGCACAGGGAAATGCCTCCGCCCAATGCAGTGCCTCACTCGCCGACTAATTCACTATATCAAGGCCTTCCGGCCGAAACTCATGGCAAGGGTGATCTAGAGCCCATCTCTCCCCTGAGCATCGGTTCCAAGTTGGGCCTGCTGCTGCCAAATCCCGCGCCCGAGGTGTTGCCCGTCTTCGATGAGGCCGTGGAGCCCACCTCGACATTGGCCCAAAAGTTGGCTGTGGCTAATGCAAATGGTAATGGTTCCGGCGATTATTCCCCACCAAGTTCTCGACTGATTGCCTATCTTGCTTTTTCAGTGCGTCGCTATGGCGAGGATCCGCATGACTCCAGTGGAGAGGGCGACGCCCTGTGTCCGCAGAAAAAGAAATACGCCAAGGAGGCCTGGCCAGGTCGCAAGCCCATGTTGGGGCAGCTATAGAGGCTTATTAGCTGGCCTGAGAGATTACAGAGCACCGAAAATTATGTTCGTAGTAAAGTAACCAATTTTACGTAGACCCCACTTACAATTTCCTAATGTTTATGATTGAAAATATTGTCTTGAGTAATATACATTTATTACACTTTCAAACATAATAAACCCACATATTTTACACCTTTAACGAATCACATCTTGCAGCTGTGCGGATACCTTGGAAAAGGTATCACATCTCTGATGTTCTTAACGCCCGTTATCAGCTGCAAGTAACGCTCAAAGCCCATGCCGAATCCTCCAGTTGGAATTCCTCCATACTTTCGCAGGTCAACATACCAGGACAAATCCTTTGGCAGTTGCGGATGGGCTTTTAATATCGCTGGGTCACTTTCACGCAGGCTACCACCACATAGTTCTCCAACAGCTGGCATCAGGAGATCCAGGGCATGGACTCGACTGGGATTCGTGCGGGAGACTTTCATGTAGAAGGGTTTTTGCTGCGCAGGCCAATCCACAACGAATACGGGAGCAGCACAGTGAGCGACTAGGAACAGTTCCTGGTCCTTGGAGAAGCCCTCATCCAGGCTTATGGGAGTCTTCAGGCTATCCTTATTTTCCTGTAGGACTTGCAGGGCTTCATCGTAACTCATTATCTTCCAGGGAACTTGCAACCAAGGCAGATCAGAGCTGGAGTTTGAGTTCCTCTGACAGAAATTAAGATCCTCGGAGCTCGTTTCCAGCAGGCGGTTTGTCACCGACTTAAGCATCTGTTCAATGAACCGCGCCAACTTTTCCAATTCCTCCAAATGGGCCAGTTCCGCTTCAAACATGTAGAACTCGGCTAAATGCAGTGGCGACTTGGAGTTCTCAGCTCGGAAGGCTGGTGAGAGGGTGTATGTGTTGCCCAGGCCGTAGGTCATGGCCTCTAGATGCAGTTGCCCGGAGACGCTGAGGAAAACCTTGTCATCGAAGTAGCTCTGCTCCAGGGGAACATTCGGTCTGGCCATCTGCTTGAGCAGAGCTTCCGAGTCCGGTTGCACCCGGAATACTTCTCCCGCTCCCTCGCAATCGTTGGTGGTCAGCAGGGGAGTGTTGATCTGCACGAAGTCCAGCTCATCCATGTAGTCGTGGATGGCCTTCTGGGCCTTGTGCCTGACCCTCATCTGGGCGGCCACGAAATCAACGCGGGATCGAAGATGCAAATGCTCGCGGACATATTCCGGTGGATGTTTCTGCTTGGGGCTAAATGGATAGCCCTCCTGCAGGTGTCCTTCAGCTGGGGGAAGGAGATGTGGCTTTAAAGGGTTCCTGTTCCTTAATCTTGGGACTACCATAGTTACCCAACATTTCCACCCGATCCGCATGCAACTCAAAGCTGCCGTTTGGGGACACTTGGACTTGACCCACCGCCGAAATGACGCTGCCCGGAGCCAAGTGCTGGTTTTCCGGCGTCCGAGGCACCACCACCTGGAACCTACTGCTCGTGGATCCATCATTAATGTCCAAAAATGTGTTATTCTTCAGCCGGCGAACATTTTTGATCCAGCCCTAGTTGAAAATTATATTTTTTGAATGGACAATGGATTTAGACTGTTAGTTATGGAGCCTACCTGTATGCTCAAAGAGTCCCCTGGCTTATGAGACCTATATATTTGGGCTATACGTCCTGATTTGCTATAAAATCGCCGCAGGAATAACATCTTTATTTCTATTTTGTTTTGATTCCCTTGCAGTCGGCGTTGCCAGATCTGTCAAATCGCTTGCGTCGTGATATATTTTAACGGCCGCGCGACGGTCATACTAGAGGTTCGTCACGAAACGATTGTAACATAAAATTCCAGTTTTATTAGTTTTTAATGAAATAGCATTTAAATATGTCGGAATTGGACGCAGAAACCGTGCTGCTGAGCATTTTGCTCTTGGTTGTCATTGAGAATGCCCTGGAGATCTACATATCGCTGCGCCAGGTGAGTTTTTCCCTGTTGCCGGCTTGTTAAAGCGAGATGGCGACATTTGCCGAGGAATTTTATCAATGCGGAATCGCGAATGATATAATTAGAGTCGCAAATGTTAATTGGCTGCGCGGATTGTTTGCCCCCAATTAAATGCATTTCCCCCTTCATCCATCGCCAGGTGAAAGTGTACCGCACCGCACTGAAGGTGCCCGCCGAGTTGACGTCACACATGGGCGAGGATACCTTCCATAAGGCGCGGAAGTATGGCCTTGATCAGGAGAATTTCGGCATCTTCAAGGCTGTGGTCATGGACGTGGGCCTGCTCTGCCTGGAGCTTTACATCGGTCTGATCGCCCTGCTCTGGCAGCTGTCCGTCGAGGTGGTGGACAAGCTCAATTGGGACTCCAAGAACGAGATCATCGTCAGCTGCTTCTTCGTTCTGATCTCGAATATCCTGAGCACATTCAAGGGACTGCCCTTCAAGATTTACAAGATCTTTGTGTTGGAGGAGACACACGGATTCAACAAGCAGACTGCGCGATTCTTTGCTTGGGATCAGCTCAAGGGCTTCCTTGTTACCCAGGTCCTCATGATTCCCATTACGGCCGCCATTATCTTTATTGTCCAGCGCGGCGGAGACAATTTCTTCATTTGGTTGTGGATCTTCACCGGCGTTATCTCGCTGGTTCTGCTCACATTGTATCCGATTTTCATTGCTCCCCTGTTCGACAAGTATACTCCTTTGGAGAAGGGTGTGTTGAGGCAGTCCATCGAAGATCTAGCAGCCTCGCTTAAGTTTCCGCTTACCAAGCTGTTCGTTGTGGAGGGATCCAAGCGCTCCTCGCACAGCAATGCCTACTTCTACGGCCTCTGGAACTCGAAAAGGATTGTGCTCTTCGACACGCTGTTGTTAAACAAAGGTAAACCCGACGACTCTGAGCTGCTTGAGGAGGAAAAGGGAAAGGGCTGCACCGACGAGGAGGTGTTGGCTGTCTTGGGACACGAACTGGGGCACTGGAAACTGGGACACGTCACCAAGAACATCATTATCATGCAGGTTCATCTCTTCTTGATGTTCCTGGTCTTTGGCAATGTCTTCAAATATCCACCTTTCTACGTGGCCATGGGCTTCCAACCGGGCACTCGTCCCATTCTCGTGGGGCTGCTGATCGTTTTTACCTATGTCCTGGCCCCGTATAACGCCCTAATGAATTTCGCCTTGACGATCCTGTCGCGACGATTTGAGTACCAGGCTGATGAGTTCGCTTTCAAGCTGGGATTCGCTGAGCAGTTGGGTCAGGCTCTTATCAAACTAAACGTGGACAACCTTGGCTTCCCCGTATATGATTGGTTGTACTCCACCTGGAATCACTCTCATCCCACTCTGCTCCAGCGGCTAAATCGCCTCAAGGAGCTCAAGGAGGAAAAGAAACTGAACTAGGAACGCTAAAATTACACAAGACCAAAGTATACACGTTTCTCTTTGTTTTAACGTACAAATAATAAAGTAAGGGGACACACCCTAACAAAATATTTAAGATTTTGCAATAAGGCAATCCTAATTTAACAGATCATTTGCAAGTTTTGAATACTTTGAACTGATTTTGAACATGTAAACTGGTAGTTTAAAATCCGTCAATCAGAACCTAGCCGAAAATGATTCTCTAACGGAGCTTAAAAATTTAAAAGAAATATGCCTAAAATGTCAGGCTGTTGTCAGAGGAACCCAACATGTCTGCATACTTCTGGGATGATCCAGCAGCTATACTCTATATAATCATTGCCTTCTTGATACTGGACAATATATGGGCCATTTATCTGATGCTGCGAGAAGTAAGTGATGAGCATATCTTTCAAGTGATTTTTTTAAGTTCATTTTTCTTACAGATACATATGGCATACAAAACGAACAAAGTTCCGAGTGTGATCAGCCCGTATTTGCCGCAGGAGCTCTACGACAAGATGCGCGTCTACAAAATACACAGAGGCTGGCTTACGATTGTAAACACCCTGCTTACGGCGGTTATAATGGGTATTCTAGAGCTGTACTTCGGATTTTACGCCTGGCTGTATGGAATGGCCGCCCAATGCGCCTTGGGCAAGTGGATGGAGCACGAGGCTTGCGTTTCCGTGATCTTCGTACTCATGCTGAGCGTCTATTTCTGGCTCAAGAGCGTCCCGGCAATGATTTACGAGAAATGTTGCATCAAGAGCTTGCAACCCAGGGCAAAACCATCATTGTGGTTCCGCATCTGTCACTTTGTCTTCGACCTAATCTTGGGAGCAATAGTTACCATCGCCATAGTAGTCGCCTTGGTGTACATGTTTATCGGCTTGGGGCCCTACGCTCCCCTTGGCTTGTACATTCAATCGCTGATCCTGACGGTCATCATACTCCTGCTGATTCCATTCTTGATCGATCCCTTTGTGGGCAAGCGAGTGCCGCTGGAGAACTCGAACCTGCGCAACCAACTGGAGTATCTTACGCGGCAAGTGGGCTTTCCCATGAGCCAGGTGCGTATCATCCGGGTGCACGACCCCAACACGGGTAGCAATGCCTTCTTCTACGGATGCTGCTGCCTAAAGAGAATTGTGATCTTCGATACCCTGCTGCTGAATAGGGGCAAGCAAGATCTCACCCAGCTGTCGCCAGAGGAGCTGGGCAGGGGACTGACGGATACCCAGGTGACGGCTGTTGTGGCCCACGAACTGGGTCACTGGAAGAACGGACATTTTTACAAGGCGATCATGGCCTTCCAAGTCCATCTCATACTGACTATCTTGCTGTTTGCATTCATGTTTGCCCACGGACCCATATATCAGGCGGTGGGATTTGCCCCCGGCCTGCAGCCCATCGTCATTGGATGCTTCATCATCTTCGGATTCGTACTGATCCCCTACATGACGCTGGCCAACTTTAGCATGCTGAGCCTGACGCGCTGCTTTGAGTTCCAGGCAGATAGGTTTGCAAACCGTCTCGGATACGCTGGTGAACTTCGCCAGGCGCTGCTCAAATTGTATGCGGATAATATGGCATTTCCCGTCTCGGATCCATACTACTCCAGCTGGAATCACACACATCCCACCATTCTGGATCGTTTGGCTCGCCTGGAGGATGTTCGACGTTAGGCAATATATTTTTTCGGTTTCTTTTTTCAAACATAGTAGGTTCTGATTGAATTATCCGGCTTGGGTAATATAGATATATATTTTACAACTGGCGCTGTTGTTTGTTGGGGGAACATGATAAGTTTTGATGGCATTCTACGATACTTGGCCAAAGGTAGACCCTATCATCGTACTGGTGATCTTATGTCTGATCGTGTTAGTTGACCGAATATGGGAAATGATACTCACCAAGAGACAGGTAAGTGGTGATGAATTCTGTTTGGATTGAACCACTGATCCCGGGTGTCTTTTTTTTTTAGCAATTGGTATGCCTGAACGCGATTATGGTGCCTGAGGAGCTGAGAGGAATCATTCCGCCGGAAATTTACCATCGTGCTCGTATCTATGAGCTGCACAAAACGGAGCTACAGCTCTGGAAGTACATCATTGACTTGATAATTTCGCTGTGTGAGCTGCTCTTGGGCTTCTATCCCTTCCTCTGGAGCCTGGCTACCATGTCTCTGCAAAGAGTCACCGCCGAGGAAGTCTGGATCAGCATGATCTTCGTGTTCTACCTGACCATCTACATCTGTCTGAGGTTCCTGCCGGTGCTGATCTACGACAAGTGCCTGCTGGAGCTGCGTTACGGAATGTCAGGAAAGTTTCCTTGGTACCTCTACTGCTGCATTGGCCTCCTGGCCATTGTTCTGAGCCAGCTCGTCCTGATCCCGTTGGCGGCGGCCATTGTGATGAGCGTAAAGTTCATCGGCTACTACTTCTTCCTGTGGTTCTGGCTCTTCTGGGCCATCTTGACCCTGCTGCTGGTCTTCTTTCTGCCCTACTGCTGTATTCCGTGCATTGGACGACAGGTTGTTCTGCCGGAGGGCACTGCCCTCTATACGGAGGTGAAGCGTGTCTGCGATGTGGTTGGCTTCCCTATGAATCGTGTATTTATTATCAAGACGCGGACAATGCAGTATAGTAATGCCTACTTCTATGGGAGCTGCTGTCTCAAGAGGATTGTGATCTTTGACACCTTGCTGCTGAACAAGGGAAAGGACACCAGTGAGATCCAGCCCTATGAGGTGGGCAGGGGCCTGACCAACATGCAGGTGGCGGGCGTGGTTTGCCACGAGTTGGGTCACTGGAAGCACGGACATTTCTACAAGGCCACGATCATCATGAAGATTCACTTCTTCCTCACCATGGGACTCTTTGGATTGTTCTTTCACTGCCCGCAGCTGTACATGGCAGTGGGTTTCGCACCCGGCGTTATGCCCATTATCGTGGGATTCATCATTGTCCTGAGATTCGCTCTGACTCCATATCTTACGCTGGCCAATGTCCTCATGCTGTGGAATCTACGTCGCTTCGAGTATGCCGCCGATAGCTTTGCCCATCGCATGGGGTACTCCATCCAACTGAGGTTGGCCCTGATCAAGATTTATGCAGATCATATGAGTTTCCCGGTCTACGACAACTGCTATGCCTGCTGGCATCACACTCATCCCACTATTCTTCAGAGACTGGCTTACCAGCAGAAATTGGACATGAAAGCCATAAAAGCTGGAAACAGCTAGTAGTCTCCGACTGTTAGTTCTCTTTTCTATGTACGTTTTTCGAGATATCCCCAAAAAAATTTCCAGTATGACTCGAAAACAAATTGCCACGCCCCGCTGTGGGACTATTACCAAATTGGTTGTCAGCATCAGCAGTGGGTGAGTTACGAATATCTATAGAGGAAGCGAAATAAAGTGGAGGATCAATCACGGGAAATCCTCAAGCTCTGATGTGACCCTCCGCATTTCTTCTCTTCTGTCCTGTCCACCTAATCTCTTTCATGTGAATAAAATTGTAATTGTTAAAAAGTATACCGAAATATAATACCATAGAGGTGTTTGAGTATAGCTTGAGGTTTTTTAAAATTTTTTGAAAATGTTTGAAAGTTTTTGAAAAAGTATTATATAATATATGTATTAAAAGTAAGATTTGATTGTACATAAGGAAAGTGCACCATATAATATGCATAAAATCGACTTAGGAAAGTTCGTGTTAGAGAAGTTAATCTGTATTTTCCAATTCAGTACTCTCAAAAATAAAATCCCTTAGCGAAACCTTTATTACTTATGCAGATGACACAACTCGGTCTTTCTGCGCGAATCCCTCCTGGTTGAACTTCCAAAATGGGATGATGGAGTTGGGTCCCGTAACGGAACCCCATCCCCATGACCACCCAAACGAGGCGACAGCCTTTCTGGAGCGACATTTCGGAAGGAACCCCCAGGTCAGGGCATCAATGGCAACTCAACAGGGACTTTCGTCCATGCATTTGAACGGCAGGAACAGTGAAGTGAATTTTCAGGACAGAGATGCTGTTATCTGGCACACCTGGCTGGTGGAGAAGGTAAGGTTTCCGCCAGCTCAGTGTGCGATCATCGAAGAATGGAAAGATCCCTTCACGGAAACTCTGGGGAGTTGCTATTGTGTCTGGCATTTGCAAAACTGCATGGCCTGGCAGCTTGTCATGGCCTGGCAGCCAAGTGGTAACTATATCTCAGATTAATTTCAAATAACTCACTACCAAAACTACATTTTAGCTTCTGTTCCCGCATCAAGAAAATTATGGACATTGTCAACCAACTCCTTGATACGGAAATGGATCCGGATAAATCTACTCCCGCCATAAACGAGCGAGTTTTAAGTGCCACTGATATGCTGAAGAAACTGAATGATCTTCTCGAGCTCCAGGAGAAACGCAATCGGCGCTACAAACGCCTCTATAAGGTTCAGGAAAAGTGAAAGACCGCGATTGGAGTGCTGACCCCTTGATGTCTGCATAGATTGTATTTACTTTATTAAAACATTTCTGTTGTATTTTCATAGTATTAGACATATATCCAGTTATATATTCGATATTTGGTATCTTGTATATATAGAGAAAGTCAGTTTCGAAGCTTTACATGCATGTGGTTTGAACAATATCTTAGGATTAGCATAAGTATGTTATCATATAGAGTTGTATCATAATTAGTTTATTTATATGTTAAGTTGGCATTTTGTTGCATGTACGGGTGTGTACAATAGGTTTTACTCAGGGTTCCATTTTTAAAGTTGATGGAAATGGTGCTTAGTTTATCCGTATCATTTTGAAATTTTAAAAGTGAATCCTTGGGTAAACTCCCTTTCAAGATTGTACCAATTTGTCTTGGCTTTAAAGCTTAAGTTAGTAATTGTTAGTTTTTTAGATTTCAATTAGATTGGTTTCAAAGAAATGAATGGTAAAGGCAAGGAAGGAACCGAAATAAGTCACAAATTGTATAGCTATAGCACCTTGAAAAACGTTGGATAGTTCATAGCGTTGTAGGTTAACTTTAAGTTTTCGTTAAGGTTTAGTTACCGATTCGCCTAAGCAGGGAAATTGAGTGGAAATGCTGCCAGCTGGCCTCAATCTGCACCTCGTAATCTCCCCTCGCACAGACCCTCAGGTGGAAAATACAAGGACGAGTGTCTCTAACGTTAACTAGATACATTTCCACCCTTCAGCGTTACAGTGTCACGTTCAGGTGGGAGATGCATTTGCATTCACCTGCATTAGTAGCGTCCACCCTCGGGCTGATGCAAGTGGCTCTTGATTGATTGATTGATGTTTGCGGGAGATATACATAGTACAATGTGGGTGCTGAATACACCCCACCCTTCGAGCATGGGAGAAGAATACTTATTACGCTGCCGATTTAAGGGATACTGACACAATTATTAACAACAATTATCTACAGATTGTAGCCACACATATACGTTTATGCTTAGGTAATCTCAAATAAATATTGTATCCTTAATATATATAACTACTTTTATTTCGAGTTTTAATTGGTAATTAAATAAAATACTTTATGCAAATACACATAGAAAATATAAATACATGTATATTATAATATAAAATCGATGTACTGATCTTGATGTTATCATTTCTTAATTGTTTACTTTAAGTGGCTCGATTCAGTGTTGCAAATTGTTTGATTGGATAAATTCCGAAATTTCCGTTTTGGTTTTGACTTTGGGGGAAATATACTCTCAACATCTTAACGTACGATAAACATTTATTTAAGATTTGAAACATTTATATTAGATTTGTGTTACCAATAGCTTCGTTTCGGTTTGGATCCCAGTTCGCTTAGGATCGTCCCCCGATACCAAAATCTCTTTTTTTCGCTGCCCTTTGGATGCAGCTCTAAAGTAAACAATTGCCTCGAAGCCCACGTTGGCCTCTTATTTGGATTCCCCTCGATTGGGTGACAAAAATAGAGTTGGCTAAAATCTCTTTTTGGTATGTGTTCCAGCCAACGGCTTACTCCTCGTCGTCGGGGGATATTTTGGCCAGTGTCAGCAGGATCATGGTGAGTTCTTTGCGGGAGATCTTTCCATGCTTGTCGGTGCCAACTCCCCGCATGATGGTCTCCTCGAAAGCAGCCAGATCCTGGGCATCGTAGTCGTCCTGGGAACACCAAAATAATAAAGCTACCATTACCTAACCTTAAGAGGGTACCCACCTTCTTGACCAGCTCCAAAAGATCCTTGAGGAAACCCTTGAGCTCCTCATTTTCAATGGTGCCGCTGTTGTCCTGCATTGATATTGGAATGTTTGACAATTTTATAATCTTGAATCCCCATATTTCTAGCATCTTTAGTTATTTGCTTTACTTACACGATCGTAGAGCGAGAATACTTTTTCAATATCTTCCTTGGTCAACTTTGTGGCGCCCTGTGGATATAAAAATATAACAATTGGTATGTTTTTTCTAAAAAACCGTTTAAATACAAGTTTTACATAAAGGTTTATTTATAAGTTTGGGGTACAACCTAGATTTGGCATACTTGTTTAATACTGAATAAGCTCAATATAACTTTTTAACTAATGCAGAAATTAGAAAAAATAGTTAGAACATTGGTTTTTAAAATTAATTGTCATTGATACTCATCAATTTAGTAAAGGAAAATATGATAACACTTTAAATTTTCTGAGCTTTAAGTATGCTAAATCCTTAAAAAATTTGAAATCTTGTGTTGTGTACAGCAAATATTAAATAGTAAGTTGTGGGGGAAATACAACATTCTTTTTGCTCAGATTATCCTGCATGTTTTCGAATTATATTGAATAATGTTCCCCTATAATATCATGTACCTAAACTACAGGTCGAGGTGTGTCTTTTGGTGCGATTTCGGTTTTTATTGGTTAAATACAAAGCGCCAAAGACATGAACTTATGCAAAACATCCCCAATTATAATAAAAACATGCTTTTAGGAATTTAATGACATACGACAAGTCATGCTTAGGAATAACCCAAGGGAATGGAATAAGTAATATGCAAGGCATAAAAAAATGGTATTCCATATTCACACTCATTCGTTATACTAAAGCCCAATTAAGCCCAATGAAACATGCAGCCAATTAATACATGTGTTTTCTGCCGTTGACATTCGCTAATTAATATGAATTATGGCTCAGGTACAGCAGATTTGTCTTTAGCACTCGCCGCTCTCATTTGCGATTGCACCGGATGTGTTTTCCTCGAGGGAAACACGAAATTTATTGATTCCATTTGCGCCCGGCAAATTGCTCGAATTATTTTCCCTCATATGTAAGCCCACGTTTTATATATATATAGTACACACCCACACAGTCATGCAGTTTGTAATTTTGGGGGTTATGCAACGTGGCCAAGGTGGCGCCTCAAGTTCAAAAGTTTTCAGTGCTGCACTGGGGAAAATATATAATAGTATTAAAAAGAAAAATCTTTATTTGAGCTTAAGGTTATTTATAAGTTATACAAAAAAAGGTTTCGAAATTATACAAACTACTTTTATTGCATTTAAAGGTATTGTCCTTCAAATTATATTTTATACTAAACAAAAAGTTTTAGCTTTTAAGAGCAAACCTTTTTTAAAAACTTTAATAAAGTTATGTAATTATTTATAGATATTTTTAAAATCTTTTAAAAGAGTGCTTAAATGTATGCAATTATGTAAATTATCATACACCTTCATTATTTCAGATATCTATCAATATTTTTTTTAATTAGGATACTATTTTCGATTTGATAGGTTTTTAAAGCTTAAAGTCCGTAAATTCAATGAAGTAGAGGCTCAAAACACAATATTTTATTCCCCAGTGCATTAAAGGTGAGAGTGGAAAGCTGCGAGGTGGAACTTATCGTTTTGTTTTCTTTATCCTTGGGAAAATCGGATAACATTTGTTTTACTGGCGCCACGAAAACGCAGTTGGCGCATTCTTATTGCGTTCTTAACGGGATTAGAAACCCATTAAGTGGGTACCCTTTTGCCGCCAAAGCTTTAAAAAAATGTGCTTATCCTGGCATTATAAATTTCGAACCCGTTTCCACTTGGCGGTGGCTAAGCTCCTTAAATTGAATTTCACACGAAGCCGATGATATATATATTTTTCTCGGCCTGGCCTGGCTTTTTTGTGGCCTGACTCTTTGTCAAATTGCTCATACTTAAGTCGAATGGCGCCTTGAACGTGATGTGATGTGGCATACGCCCACACATTGATGAAATGAAGTAATTATTTTACACTTCAACACTTTGAAAAGCCGGTGGCAGAGCGTGTGTCAGCCTGCGGCTGCCATTATCCATATGGCAGGGCCACAAAATATATATCCCCCAAGCCCCGCTCTTCAGCCCTCCAAACCGAATGACTAAATTATGCAAAAGGTTCCCATGGAGGAGGCGGAGGTGGAATTCCACATCAACGTGTAATTTGCGTGGACCTCACATCGTTAGGAGCAAAGCTGTTCACGTACTTGGGCTCGGGATGCGGATGTGTTAAGTGGGAAATGGGGTGGACCAATGCCATCAAAAGTCTAATTAGTAGCTCGTAGCTATCATTCTCTTGGTGCGGGTTGCCCTGCGGTTGGGGTCGCATTTGTAACTCGAGACAGGTCCCTAAAAATTGGCAAATTACTAAAACTTTTACTGCCAGAAAGTTTAGTTTCTTATCGCTAATAAGCAGTGAGCTTTTATTAATCACCAGAACGAGAACAAATTAATATAGTTTGTATGGGGTCGTTGTAGAAACCTTTGAAGATTAATACAGATATATCTATAGATTCAAAATCAATATATTTGTTACCTAAAAGTAGGCTTTGAAAAATGTTGTAATTGAAAATCCAAAATATTTAATATTATTGCATACTTTTAAGTAACTTTTCAGAGATTTATAGATACTTAAACCTCATAAATAGTAATCACTGCAATTTTCTTTAATATACTTATTATTGTAAGCAATACCAAAATAAGAATTATTGCATACTTTTAGGTAACTTTTAAAGTGATTTATAGATACTAAAACCTCTTAAATAGTAATTACTCTCCGATTTACTACTTATGAATTTATGCAGTTCCAAAATAAAAAATATTGTTGCATACTTTTAGGTAACTTTTTAAGTGATACTTAACCTCATAAATAGTAATCACTCTACGATTCACTTGAATGTACTTATTACTTTATGCATTTCCAAAATACAAAATATATTGTCAGTGTATTGTAACTTTGTAAATGATTTATGGATTCAAAAACCTCATAAATGTTTGCCACCCTACGATTCCCTTTTACATATATATTTATTGTTTCATGCAAAAACTTATTTAGTATTAAACGATTCATTCACACTCAAAACGAACAAAAAATATCCATGCAGTAGTCATGCTTTCTGTCCAATAACAAGACACTTTCAAGCCAATTCAAAGCACTTTTGTTGTTTTATTGTTTCTATTTTTTGTTTGCTGAATAGGGTGTAAAAACAAACTAACTACAACAAAATACCAATTCAATCAATTGGGATTCTTGGGTTCTCATCAAGTGTGAAACAAAGAACGGCTGTTTAAACAAGTATTATCCAAATTACAAAATAATAACATTTTATGGAGAGTTTTAATGGGCCACCAGTGTCTATAATCGTTATTATACCCACATGGACTCTTTTTTAGGGGCACTTGTATTATTGTTTGAATTGCTTGATGATGAGGTGGAAAATACTTACATCAATGCCCTCCTTTAGTGTGTGGTTTTTATATATATGGTACATATACGTTTTTTATGTTATTTATTTCATTTCATTGGTTTCGGTTTTGTTGGCAGGAATGTAAATAGTTTGTGTATTGTTTTACGAAATATTTTTGTTTGTTTTCATTGTTGGCAGTGCAATTGGTTGCAGATTGTTGAATGCAAATTTTTTTGTATATACAGCAGATGGCAAAAGGTTTTGATTTGCGGTAATTGTTTAGTTATTTCAGAGTTGGTTTTCGAATTGCATTTGTGAGATAAGTCGGAAGTTGAAGGTGGCAGCCCAAAATGTTATACACCACGTGCACGGTATAATTAGGTCGGTAATCGTTATTTTATTTTGATTATTGTTATGTTGTTGGTTTTGAAATAAAAATGCACAAGATTATAGAAGTATATGCAGATATAGTATATTATTATGTTCATATAGATACAGATGGCATAGAGGAGGTAGGCGGGGGGAAACGAAAAAGATATATATAGAAAGTTAGAAAGGTCAGGAACTAAAATTAAATTGCTTGTTTAAGGTTAATCAAGGGGGGTAGGCTTTTTATAAATAATATTCATTTACCCGCTTTGATTACACTGTATTTTAAAACTGGTATACATGTTTTTAAGCTAGAGTTTTAGTTATTTTTTTAGTAAGCTAAAAGATCTAAGATCTGGATGCAGCTAAATTAAAAGTGAGAAATATTAAGTATACGCTTAGTTGAACGTTAACCAGACATATGCATTACCAATTAGAGAGCAAACGGTTTCTGCTTTGTAAGTTAATGGCTGATAAAATCGAACTAGCTGTAAGTTTGTAAGGAACTCATAAGAAATCGAACTGAAAACTTCTGTCTGTGCCGCGATGTCACGTTTTCACTTAGAGCCACAAAAACCGTGAAACATTAGAAATAAGGCGAGTGACAAAAAGCTAAGTGTACCAGGTTGTTTTTCCCAATGTCCTGCTGTGCTGTCCCCCTCTATTTTTTTTCCATGCTGTCCTGTCCACACCTATTGCTGCCATTTCCACTGGCTTTTCCTGTTGCAGCACATTATGTCACTGCTCGTTGCGGTGCATGCGGCGAATACGTGATGTGCATTAGCATAACGCTTTCTGGCACTTTTGGCCACCAGCCAGCAGTACAGTGTGCCTCATAATTGGAGGCGCCCCGAGACAGAAGTTTTGCCAAGTCATGCAGCAGCTCCAAAAAGTTCTGGAGTCCTGCATAGACTGCATATCCTGCATATAACTCGGCCTTCGTTCCCCCTGTGGTTATCAAAATGCTGATGCATGCCCTGGGTTTATGGTCCTAAGAAATTGTATAAAAAGTAATAACTGCACCTTGGCTAAATGTGCTCGAAATGCCTATTTTATGGCTGCCTGAGCCCCGGCTGCCCGCATTTTTTATGGCACTCCATAACGACCGACTTACGATGGTGCGCAAGTATAGTACGCATATCTCCGTTGGCCAGGTGCCCTCAGGGGCTTCCCGGGATTCCTCGGGATTCAGGTTTCAGGACTCACTGGCTTGGAACCGAGAGGAGACAGGAGACAGCAACCATGTCCGCGCGCCAGCACTTTTCGATTAAAATCCAACTTGTCCCGCTACATTGTTATGCATTACTCATCCGCTAGATGCCCCACTCCACCGCCATCAATAAAACCCAAATAAAATGTCGTTTGTGCTGCGAGCTGTAACAATGAGCAAATATGCGGCATGCAACCCATGAGCATTGTTCGTTGTGCAATCCTGCGGCTTCTGCTGCCTTTCGCTCGGACTGCCGCTCCACTGAGTGCACATCGCTACATTGCCCAAGTTCCCTTTCCCGAGATCCCGAGAAGGACCTCCTCTTCTCCACTCCACCCGGAACAGAAATATCTTGTTGCAAGGACATGCGAGCTGCATTTGAATTTACACCAGCTTCCCAGTTCGAATTGGAAATGGTGAAGGATGTAAGCTCACAGTAAGCTGACTTTTATATATTTGCTTTCAAAGGGGAAATAACTTTACATAACCATCTATTACTGCTATATAAAATTAAAACTCTAAAAAACGAGAGGATCAATCGGCAGCTAAAACCAGATGACATAGAAATCTAAAAACATAAACTGAAATTCGGAAATAATTCCAAAATATGCTCTATTGATTATATTCATAATATTCGCTGCCAAACTACCTTTAAATTCGACTTGTTAACTTATGAATATAATATAAATTGGGTCTTGTTCATTATTTAAATGTAAGAAACCTCTAAATCAGATTTATGGAATGGAAAACATGTAAATTAAAAAGAAATAATAAATTCATCACTATTATATTTATTACTTTAACTCATAATACTTTACCAAAGATTAATTTTTCGTTAAACATTTGCTTTTGATGCTGAAGCCCGTAAAACCAAGCTTTAGTCTTTCAATTTCATAAGCCAACCAGCTTTTCCAACTATTTTTGGGTTTCAATTTCAAAGTATGCATTTCCACCGCAATAAGTTCTCTCTTAACTTTTGCAAAACCCCAAATAATTAGCTTTGAAATAGTAGAGTGGCTTGCCACATGGAAAATGCCAATTTCGCTTAGTTTTCGGGAACAGAGCGTGGGTGTGCCGGCAAAGTGATTTAGTGCAATGGGAATCCAATTGCAATCCAAACCAATACAAAGTGAGTACAGGCTGAATGCAACACTTTGGATTTTGATGCCACTGTGTTGGCGGTGGTAAAAGTCTTTCGATATATGTTCGAACCATCCAAGTTTTCGGCAACTGCTGCCAATGAGCAATGAGAATAAGCGTCAATGCGACTGAAGCACGTACATTTGCAGCAAATAACAATAAGAGCCCTCAATGCCCCCCGATTTCCCCGCTTTCAGACCATTTTTTCTGTGGATCTAGCCCACTTGATTGCCAAGAACAACGCCGACAACCGAACGGAGGTGGTTTTTCTTTGCTGTTCCATGGATTGTACATATGTGGCGATGTGGTTCATGTGGCAAACAGCAAAAAGGAAATCCAAACACGAGGACGAACACGGAAAAAAAAAGAGTTTACGTTTGCCCAAGGCGTGGGAAACGCGAATCGGAAAATTTCGAAGGGGCTGGCTCAGCAAATTGGGAGTTATCAAGGCTGAGGAGGGTTCCACATTTATTTCCGCCTGCCCATTATAAGTAATATGTATTTTGTGGACAGTGGAGCTCATGAACCTAATACTGTCTTATAATAGTAAGCCAAAATCCCCATCAGTTATGCCCTGAATTTCTTATAATATAATACAAAATATTGTACAATTCCAAAATTATTATTATTAAGATATAATAGTTTTAACTTTATAAGGGCTTACACCTTGGGACTTGGGCCTATAAAAGTATTTCAACCTATCCTAATAAATATTTTTTCTAATCCCATATAACCCATGTTAAACAAAAATCTAAAAGAAAAATCAATCTAAGGCCTGCATAAATTTGGGGCGTTTTCCCCTTGAAGACTTCTTCAAGCAGCTGCTGCTGCCAGCATATAAAAAGGATTCTTGGTGTTCTTGAGGATGTCCCCATTCCTGGCCAAAATGCTTAAAATGCGAAAACGGAAAACATGCTCGAAATACATACACTTCTGGCCAAGTTTTGGCCTGCGGGAAGTTACGTGACATTCGGAGGCAGCCTCGAATGCAATGACAGTGCTTCATTTAACCGCATTTGGCATCATCAGCATTTCGGGACCGAGTCCAAATGGGTTCGTAGAATCTCCCAGGGGAATTTTAAGCCCCAACATCTGGCGGCAGTGGCCAGAAAGTTTGTTTTCCCAAACACCACATGGCTTTTCTTCTGCTAATTGCTCGGCTATCTGAGTCTGAGGCAAACTAATATTAAAGTATTTAATGGCCAGCCATTTGGGGACTTTCCACCTTCTGTTTATGCAGTGGTTGCTGTTTAGCCTCTCCTCTGCCTTTTTTACAACCCAATTCAAATCACATCAAATCTGTTGACGCTTCGGCAGAAACTAAGGGAATAAGGGAAGCCTCTGCTTTCGGAAATTGATTCCGCCAGCTCCCACGCATTTCTTTTTCCCGAAAAAAAGAAAGCGGAGAGAGTGGGTGAAAGCACCTGCCAGTTTCAGCTGAGCTTCGCTATTTTGCTTCGTTTATTTTTACGATTGCAGACAATATTTCTTGCCTTTTTTATACACAGCGAAACAGCTATTTCTGCCTTGGCCATGGCTTTATTTGTTGCGACGGAGCCAAAATGGGGTTCAAGAATATTTTTTATTATGGCCACAACTTTTCAATGTTGCACTCAGTGTCGAATTTGTTTGGAAAGGAACGAAAAAATAAATAGCGACTTTGTTCTCTGATCTGTCGAGCGGGTTGAAAAGTCCCTAAAAGGGTTTAGAACTTCGAGGAATCTATTCAAATAGGAAAGCTTGGGTAAATACCCAAAAAAAAATCATTTAAAAATCCTATTTGCTTTCAGTAGGTACTTTCCCCTTCGAGCCATTTATTTTTAAAGTCTTTATTGCATGGACAATTGGCTTTTATTTATTTTTAGCAAGCGAAAATGCAATAGAATGCACAGAAATATGGCATTGCATTTATCCGAGTAATTGCTTGCTCATGAGTGAAAGCTTTTATACTAATATTTATTAACCATATTTTATTTAGTTTTTATGCACATTATTTCATTTTGCCACCTTTATTTCCTGTCTGTTTCAGGACTTATTTATTTAAGCATACAAATTGAATTTATATTTATGTTGTTATTATTTCTGAGAGTTATTTCCCCCAAGTCGGCACAGACAATGGTCAAAATAATAGGTAAATAATATAAAAACTGAATAAAAATGCATTGCTGTTTGAGTTAGTTGCAAAGCTATTTAATAATTATTTAGCAAAGGCTGCAGCTAGTGAAAAAAACAAAAATTCAGGCTAACCTAGGTGCTAAACGTGTTTTGTTTTCAAGGCAAGCCGAGTCTGTTTCACTTATGCAAGTTATTGGTATTATTTTTTATGAAAACCGCGCTATCCTGATAGCAATTTCCTCGATTGAAGGATGTTTTCTGGCTTGGGGGCATATCAAATGCTTGTCACTTACCTTAAACACCTGGCGGCAAAGGAAGTTCTCTTTAACCGGAAGCAATCTGCAATAAATAAGTTGGTTTGCTGGCTGCTGCCTGGAATTTGAGAATGCCGCCTCAAGGACACTTACTTGGCCATTTCCGACAGCTGCAAACGTCCGTCCTTGTTGGCATCGAATACTTGGAGCTGAAAGGATAATGGTTGGGCATACATTATTGTCTGCTAATTGGGAAACTGAATTATTTACACCATTGTGTGTGAATTGCATACATTTGTGCATCTGTCAATGATCAGAATAGTATTGTACTTATGCATGTTTGAATGGAATCGTTTTTGTCTAGGCATTCCAATTATGCGTTGCTATCATTATATAGTTTATTTGAAGAAGTAATTTACTCATAGTAAACAATTTTAATTTTCTAAGAATTCGTATATTGTGTTTTCTATTTTATATTCATGAAATATTCTGTTTGCTCAGGTATTTGCGGCCTATTTAATATTTTTTTATTCCAGGAACTGTAAAACTATGAACAAATTACTTTAAGAATTTCACACATTTACTTTTGTAGCAAATATTTTGGTATTCCGGGAACTGTTAGCTCTTTAAAAAGTCTTTACTCGAGTATTTTACATATTCACTTTTTATAGGAATATTAATTATTATATGTATTTTAAATACGCAGAAGAGCCAGTTCTTGCTTGAAATTTAGGATACTTTAATATTACAATCTCTGATTACTCACCATGGTATCGGTGTACTCAATGAGCTTGTCCTCGGACACATCATTGATCTTTTTGGCCTCTTTGAGCAAGTCGCGCAAGAAGTTCTTTAGCTCATCTGCCTCGATGTAACCCGAGTTGTCGGTGTCGTATTCGCGCCAGATCTAATTTAATTTGAAACAAGGGGGAATTCAAAATTAATTGGGGAATTTCAGGGTTTGAAATTCCCATGTATCACCCACCTTCATGAATTCCACGCTAGATTCCAGGGGATTATCGAAGCGGAAGAGCAAAAGGAAATTCTCCTCCATGGGCAAAAGTTGAGCGAGCTGCAAAAGGAATTCCTCTTGTTTCAATGCGTGACTTGACAATGAAATAGGTTTTGTTAAGAGGAGACTAAATGGGTCTTCTTGTTTTACGATGCATTGGGTGCAAAACCAAGAAAACCCTGCTGCACTTTAATTAGCGAACAGCAGGAAAAGTTTCGCCCCAGGCATTCGTTAAAACTTTCTGGCATAATTTAAGTGTCGAATTGAAGCCGTCACCCTTCACTAGTAATCAGCAGTGGCCGGGAAAACTTTATAATTCGCTGTGGCTGTTGAATTTACATTTTTATTTGCTGCTGGTAATTACTGCACTATCGCAATTAAAGTTTATCCCCGAGCCAAAACCATGTTGACAGCGAAATATAACCCAAAGCCATTGCAATCGATGTTCGACGTGGCGTATGAATACGGTGTACAACATGAATTATGAATGCCTGAATCCCATTGTATTGCCAGCCAACCTTAATCAGCAATCCAGGGGGGCCCGGCTACTTGAACTTTTCACTTTTCTTACCCAGAAACTTTCTTTTTCGGTGGCTCATTTATCAAAAGTCCATTGTGTAAGCCCGCTCCCCGGAGTGCCTTATTATTTGGTAGAAAAAAAAATGCAAGCCCTACAGAAAAATCTCCTTTCAATAGTCCGTGCTGCTGCTGCTGGTCCAACTTCAATTAAAAACTCATTTAATGTGGCCCCCACAAAATACTTTTTTTTTTGGAAAAAGACCTTGCCAGAAAGTTTCTTATTTTCGAACAGGGGAAAACGCCAATAATTTATGGGACTCTCAGTTGGGCCGAGACATTTAAAAACCAATTTGGAAAAAGAAAAACGGGGCGCCACCACGACTCGACTGAAGGAAATGTCATTTCGAATACAAAAAGCCATACAGACAACATTGCGCATACGTCGTGGTGGCCCCATCAAAGTGAAATTTGTGACCGAATGTGCGGTCGGTCAGTTTTGGTAGGTAGTACCCACCTCTCTGATATCGATTTTGCCATCCTGATTGTCATCGTAGGCCTCCATGAAGCAGGACTTCAGCTCCTCGAGCATGGTGTCCGTGACAGCCTGCGGGTTGGGGCAGAAAGATTAAGATGCAGTTGACCAACTTCAAGATCCACTTAAAGCTCACCTCAGGACTGATGTCTGTGGCATTGGCACTCGACACGAACTCCCTCAGAAATCCGTCCAGCTCGGTGCCCTCAATGTAGCCATTTCCTGGGGGCGAACAAAGGGAGAATGTAACAATAGAAGGCTCATTTCTTTTATGATATTGCTATCCAAATAGGGGTGTAGAAGTTGTAAATATTGAAATGGTTTCCATAAGTTAATTTGCCCAGGAGTTCGGGTCACTGAAAAGCTAATTAATATTTGATATACTTGTAGTAACCATCTGCCTTTTAAAAATTACCAAATTATGTGGTTAACGTTGAAATCAAATATATTAATGCATTAAAAGAACATTTCTAATTTTAAAATCTGGCTTCAATTATTTAAGTGACTGACTTCAAAATTAAAACTTGAGATTATCTTTGTCCAAAATGTACAATCTTAAAATTACATTACCTCTTATAATTGAAAATCTACAAATTATGCACCCAACGTTAAAAATTAAAACGCTAATAAATATTATAGCAATTTTCTAATTTTAAAATCTTTCTTTAATTGATCAAGCTATAACTTTACCGTTTAAGATGATGATTATCCTTCAGGAAAACTTAATAATATTTTATTGTTGTCGCACAGATCTAACTGCAAATAACTAGAACGTCTTTGGGCGTTATGACACTTTTGTTTGTGTCATAAAGCCCACCGACTCTGACACTGAATGCTATGACATGCATCTTATATTATTACATGGGTTTTTGCTTATGAAATGCTATATCTGAACTCACCATCCTTATCGTAGTGCGCCCAGACATCCATGAACTGGTTGGCCGACAGCTTCTTGAGTTCCCTGGACTCGGGATCGCGATATTGGCGCATAAAGTTGTGGGCCTTTTCGATTTGAACGCGCTTGGCGGCGGCGGCAGCGGCTGAGTCCATTTCTAAGTTTCCTTTTTTTTAGTTACTTGAACTCGCTAAAAACACTGGATGCTGAGCAATTATCTGGGGAAGAGCCAGGGAATACAACAATTAATTTGCCGCCATTAAACGCTATGTTCTGTGTCTGGGGAAAAGCCAGTTGACAGTGCAGCTGAAACTGTCAAATTAATAGCATAAAACAGGAACGCCCCCAGAAAGGCACACGGTTGGTATGTGGGTAGTGGGTTTCGGGTGAGAAATGGTCGCAGTGGGAGTCCCACTGCAGCGCAGGAAGCGTCGACATTGCATTCGTGTGTGCGGGGATTCCCCGCGGCTGAAATGAGACAGGACGTCACCTCCACGCGACCCCCAAGTGACCCCCTTCCAGGCCCCCTCCTCGCTTGACACCGCCCCTGTCACAAGTCATTGTGAGTTAAACACACCAGCGGAAAGAAGAAAAACAAGAAATGTAAACAAAATTGCTGAACAACCCACGTCTGCAGTTGCCTTGCGGCTGGGTGGCACTAAAAATAAGAAAGGAAAGCCCTGGGCTCAAGGCGGTGCTGCAGATGATGTTGGACGGGAAAAAAAGAAAGAAGCTGCGACTGAAAAGAGAGCACTTAAAAAAATAATTACCAAAGGGGCCACTATTTAAGTAAACCTTGTGTGGAAAACCACTTAAATCATGTATTTTTCTGCGTTGCACAGAATGTTATTGTATGGCAATGAATGTTTGATTGGTCTAAGACCTATAGAAATTAAAAAAATAACGTTGACCTTGCCTGTAAGGCAAGACCTTACAATTTTCTATTGAATTCTTAAGCCGTCAATATACTTAATTTAAATATAAAGCAATAAAGAACACAGAATAAATTTTGTTTAGAGAGATCACAACTTCCATTCTAAGGATTAAAAAAAAACCGTTGCATACTTTTCGGTACTAACATTTTTATTTTCAAATCTCCTATGGGTTAAGTTAAGCTCAAAATTAATTTAAATATAAAATCAATATACCTAATGCCCACATTAAATTAAGCTTTCTAGGCAACCGTAACGATTTGTCTTTCGGGCGTTTTAATTATGTGCATTTATAAGACTTTAAGCCGAAATGTAGCCTGCAAATTAATGTTAGAGCAAACAATTTAATTTTGAACAATGATTCCATGTGGAATTTAGCAGAAGCTAAGCTGAGCTCAAGTGGACTTTGAGCAGCGAGTGTTTGGCTAGGATTTAGCCAGCTCGGTTGCTCGCTTCATGGGCATCCGGATATATATGCGGTGGGAATCGTTGACAGTTTGCAGCGGTCGCTTTTCTGTGGCTAAAACAACGCTCAGAATAGAAGAGCCGTGAGCATAAATTTGCACCAGCTGTTGCCACTAAATGAGTTTCGCAATGCACACTGTTCTTGGGACTCAAGAAAATCGCCACTAATTTGAATTTGAAGAGCGAAAAGTGGTAGGAGTTCCTAACAAGGGTTTCCATCTAGGTATTTAAAGACACTTTAAAGAATCTTAAAAGTCGGCAAATATTAATTAATATTTATGAGGTGCCACAGAAAACAGAAGAGATTTTAAATCACTCATAAAGGTGCCTGAAAGTATGAAATAATAAATAACATGTTGTAGAATGAATGAGAGTATGTTGTTGCATACTTTAAGACACCTTTTCAAAACCACTTATAGCTTAAAAAGTATTGATATACATAAATAAATACCAAATACATCAGGAACTCTGCAATAATCGCATTAGGTGCCCAAAAGTGTGCAGTAAAAATAATATTTAATAGAATGAATGGGAATAGATTGTTGCATACTTTAAGACACCTTTTCAGAACCATGTTTACTTAAATATTGCTGGACAGAGAGAGCAAACCTCATTTATCAAAGACATCAGGCACTGTGCAATAATCGCATTAGGTGCGCAAAAGTATGCAACAATAAATAAAATTCTGTAAAATGAATGAAAATATATTGTTGCATACTTTAAGAAAGCTTTTCAGAACCACCTACAGCTTAAAAATGGCTGGACAGTCTTACGGCAAACCTCATTTATCAAAGACATCAGGCACTGTGCAATAATCGCATTACGAGGAGCAACTTGTTGACTGTGTCCCCATTGTTTATCGAACACGCTGCCAATATTAACTTTTCATTTAATTTGCAGCGAAACTTTCCGCTTTGTTCGCGAGGACTTTGGGAACTCGTGTTATCTGCCAAAGGAACAAGTTGCCCGCATTAGCCGGCTGCGATGATGGCCATTACCTGCAAACGCTTTCGCTAAGGCCGGCTGAAAGGACATTTCTGCCTTTCCCCGGCCAGCCATTTTATGGCCTGGAAATTGCATTTCACCCACTGCAATGGCTTCAAGCCTCTTCCGCTTTTCCACCACCCACACCCCACACCCCACAAACATCCTTTGTTGTCCTTGTTTTTTCATATATATGTTAGGAAAGGAAGTGCTAGAACTGTATACGTAGTTATACGATTATAGCGGAATGCTGGCCAAGAACTTTTGCAATCCGGAGTGCAATATGGCAAATACTTTTGGCCCCGCTCCAACTGCCGGCTAATGTTGCCCCGGGTGCCGAGGGTTAAGTTACGGCTTTAATATAAATTGTGTAATGAGCTGTGGGTTAAGCTGCGAAGGTAGTTTACTAAAATAATGAGGTTTGCATGGAAAATGTACGTCAGGAATGCCAAATTTTATAATAAGTTTCTTTTAAGGTGGAAGAAAAATAAATAAAAAAGATTAAATCCCTTATAAATTTATTAAAGATATAGGGTTATGAGTTAGTCTTATCATAAAAGTATTGTATTTTAATAATTTGAAACGCTCGCAACATTTCCAAGAAATTTAACAACCTTTTAATTGGCAAGAAGATAAGAGACTGAGAAAGAAAATTCCTGGGAAGCCAAATTCCATTTGCAGCTGTCTTTTTCAGCCATAAATTCTCTTGACTTCGAAATGGCTTGGATAAAAGAAACGCCCACAGCAATAGATTGCTAAGAAATCCGGCTTGCAAACGAAATATTTAAATCTCAGATTGAACAGTTTAAATAAATGGGAAACCTTTTCCATTGAAATTTTCAATTGCTCTTTGAATATTCAATCCTTTTCTAGCTTAGAGCCTAAATATAAATCATTAGGGCCCAAGCCTAGATTGCAATATCATTCCCAAAGATTAGGAGAACATTTCACCAAAGGAAATAACCTTTCAGTGCTTTAATAACCACATTTATTTTAGGAAATAAATTCAACTTTCAGTTTCCATGCTGAAAAATGCATACCAAATGTCGGTTTGAATAAACAAGGAAACTTTTTAACTGGCGTTTCCAAACTGCTGTTCGAATATGCAATACTTTTCGCCCGGGGGCCAAACGAATTAAATCAATAAAACAACGATAAGGCAAAAACAAGCAATGAAATTCTGCAGATAAAAAGTTCGATCCACGAAAACGGAAGCAAAGAGTCCCCAAGGAAATAAACTTTCTTGCCAACCTCATATTTAAATATTCTTTTGGAGCAATGAATCAATGGGGAGGTCGGGAGGAGACCTATTGAATGGGAATTATTTTCGGGTGAGTCAACGTCACTAATGGCCGTCTTGCATGGCAAAAAGAGGCAGAAGAGGCAGAAACGGAGGCCCCTGGGCCAAAAACGCAGATAAGCAAACCAAATTGTCAAGCCTCGTTGGCCGCATTGCATAAGCCGCGATTCTCGGTGCTCAGTTCTTGGCTTTTCCTGGGCGCGTGCTCGAGTGCCCCAGGAAAAGTGGGCGGAAAAGCGGGGAAAGCTGAATCTGAACGCACTGCTCACCTGTCAATGGAATCCCTCTGTCTGTCTGACATTGACAGTGGCTCACAAAGGCCACCCGCTTTCCCGGCTTTCCCAGCTTTTCCTGGCCATGTCCCGTCTTTAAGTGCATTAAGCTCAGTTCGCAATTTAATTTAAGTGTTTCTCTGTTTATTTTCCCCGCCCGGCGGGCTGTCACTTCCCTCGCATTTTCCCCTTTTTCCTTTCGCTTTTCCGGTTTTCCTTGCGCTTGTTGCTGGCGTGTCTGTTATTATTTCTATTTTAAGCCCTTTGGCCCGACTGCGGCTTTCTGCCAAGTCTGAATTATGGATTAGTGTTTTCCCTTGATTTGGACGGAGACCTGCAGTGCGGCTATATTTAGCTTTAATTACCACACGCGAAAAGTTTTTTTATCACTAACAATTCACAGAGAAATAATTGATAAGATAAGATGATCAATTTGGGAAATTGAGTATCAATTCTATATAGATACGGGGCGTATCATTCTGATACGTTGCCCATCTTGCTTTTTGCTCTCTTTTTCTTTTTCGGAGAGTTAGGAGTATTGGTGTCTAGCTCTTACTCAGAGTAATTTGAGCTAATTTGCTCATTTCTCTCTTTTCTTGCTCTTTTTCCATTTAAAAGAATTTTTAAAGAGAGAAAAATTATACCTAATATTTTTACCATGCAAATATCTGTATCCTTATCTGCTTTTTTTTTGAGTAATGACTAAAAAATTAAAATTACTTCAATTGGAATTATCTTTAATCCCTTTTAATCTTCACCTTTTCTTTAAGAAGTTAGTTCTTTTAAATCTTATTTTGACTACCAACTAATAAAGTAAAGGTGTTCTTCAATTTAATGAGGTCATCAATTTTAAAAGGGACTTATTATGGTTCTTCGCACCCAAGGACCTCTTAATGGATCATTGGCATCCTTCGACATCCATCATTTCCTCCATCAATTACCGTTTCCCTTAATGCCTTTTCTTGATGCTCCCCCTTGGAGGTGATAAAACCCGAGTGTATGAGCTAATAGAATCATATCAATGTTCTAATGCACCTAAAAATGCACTTACGAAAAGTCGTCCGCAATGAAGGGAGTTCCGGACCCGTTGTTCTATTAGCTTTCAAGAAATAGGAAATTTCCTGTTTACTACCTAACCATAATTTTTCCACTTTTACTGCACTTTCCTTGTCTTTGGCCCTGAGTGAAGCAGTTGTAAAACTAGAAGAGCGCTCTCCCAAGGAGCCAGAACCCTTACTCTTTAGAGTCGTACAACCCAGGCATCTGCCGCAAAATATAAATGTCAGCCAAAGTCGTCCTGCTTACACATGCTCCCACACATCCTGACACTGAGACATGAGCGGACCGAGCCGACAGACAGTCCGCTGTAAAGTGTGTTCAAGTGCAGGGGACCTGAAGCTCGGGCACAAGAATCGCAGACCAAATTGAAATAAATTACTGACTGAATGACTGACTAACTGACTGACTGACTAACTGACTGACTGGCAGAAAGTTTGCCCAGGCTTGTTCCAGTTCCTTTTACAGAGAAGGCTAAAAATATTGTCTTTTGGTTAGTAGCCACATTTTTAATTGGCCAACAATAAATATATTTAGATATGTAAATATCATTCTAAAAATAACCATTTAATTATCTTAATAAATGTAGAACGAATATTGAAAGGAAATGCAAATGACCAATTACTTTACGTCAACGCAAACAAAATGTCAGATATAAGTATATTGTCTGAATGTGAGTAATACAATGCGTGGGAATATTATATTCATCAATTCGATCAATTATTCAAGCTGGATTTAGGTCTTTAATTATTTTTAATAAGGAACCAATCGATTTTAAAATACTAGTTTAAGTAAGGTACAAATAATTGAAATATAATCTTTGGTTAGTTACTTTAGAGACTAGATACTAAAAGAACTAAGCACATTTTGCATTTTGGATATTTGGGTATTGGGTATTTGGGTATTTTGGATATTGGGTTTTTTCCATCAATATATTCAAATAAAAAGTCTTGAAATATTTAATATTTTGTAATATTTATACACCTCTTGCGGACAGAAGTAAAATCTGTGATAATCTTGACATGAATATATCAAAACCATACACGTTCTTTTTAAATAAAACTCATAAATGCATTTTTTTGGTCCCTGATCTTTCTGCAATAGTTGACTCGTATATTTTTAAAATATATTTTTATAATCATCTGTAAAATTAGGGTACTTGCAGTTCCCATTTTGTATTATTTCAGAGGGAGTACTGTGCCTAACATTTGGAATGTAAAACACAAGGTGGCCCGCATTGTGTGCCTTGCTGGTGGGTGTACTCTGACTTGGTTCTTTGTTTTTTTTTTTCTTATGTGTTTGAGTGCAAGGGTTACGGCACTCACCCTCGAGGGCCTGCATTTTTCGCGGCATAATAAACTTAGCCTTGGCTTGGCCACTTTGGCCCACACCCACCCAAAAAAAAATGGAAGCCCAAGGCCCAAACGACGCCAGTTGACATTGACATTTGCTTGGCACGCCTCGAGAAATATGTTTATTTATGCATGGATGGCCATAAAAAGGAGCGTTCATCAGTTAATCCCATGAGCTGGTTATTAAACTGCAGGCCCGGATTGATTTGCGTGTCCGCCCACAAAAGCCGGAGATTTATCCCAAACGGCTTAGGCCGGACACAAAAGATTCGGAGTTTGGTAAAGGTTTAATTTATGGCCCAAAGTGCCGAAGACAATTTGCAAAGGAGCCACCAGAAAACAGCTTAATTTATTGCATTACGGTTTTTTTTATTTGGCCCCAAGAAATTGGTAGTAAGAGGGTTGCGGACGCCGCATAAAAATGCAGTTAAAAATTTAAATGCCAATTTGCTAGGTCATCGCAGACCAGCTGATTGCGTGCCAAGGTACGTAAGATTTTATGGGGAAAGCACAAGATGAATATCTAAATCGGCTAATATATAGTGCTAATAAAGACTGGCAACTTGTCTCTGATTTATGGATGAAAATTCAAAAATTTATGAGGTGCAAAAACCAATTTTAATTGCCCAAAAGTGGTCATTTCAATTGGCATAATTATAGTTCACATGCCTATGTGGATGTTCCGATGTTCCCAGGGAACTCACTTAATTGAATGGTTTATGGGCTTTGATTTTAATAAATCGCCTTATTTATTTTTCCTTCCTCTGCAACGGCGAGCGATTTAGTAGGAAGCCTCTGATGTTGATTTATGTACTCTGCACTTGGAGATGCCTCTTCCTCCGGACTCGGGCACTTTGTAAACAATTATCGAAATTATAGAGCCCCGAAAAGAATGCCTTTGTAATTTACTGTCGATAATCCGCCTAATTTGTATACTCGTGTTAGAGAAGCAATTTTTTCAATTACAAGAATCGCGGGATCTTGCATCTGTTTCGGTTTACAAATTCAAATTTTCTTCAATTTTGATACCCGTTAGTAAAGGGGTATATTAAAAGAGTATGTAACAGGTGAAAGGAAGAATATATATTCTTGATCAGGATCACTAGCCGAGTCGAACTAGCCATGTCCGTCAGTCTGTCCGTCCGTATGAACGCTGAGATGGCATGCAGATTCTTCAGGTTCTTGCGCAGCTCAAGTTTTTTGCAGCAGTTTGCAACTTTAACTCTATATAGCGCCCACATTTTTCAATATTTTGCAAAAGTGTAAATGGGATTTGGTTCCTATTATCAATACCCACCAACATATCAAAAATTGTCTAAATAGCATCATTCTCTAAAAAGTTATAAGCAAATAAAGTGGGCAATCTCGGACACAGCCGATTTGTTGCATGCATATCTCCATCTCTCTCGCGCTACCTTTACCCGGGTAACGGGTATCTGTTAGTCGAGACACTCTACTTAGTGTTCATCCTTGTTCTAACTGCAAAAACGAATTTTTTTGTCATGTCGGGCTGGCCAAGAATTGTTTACGATGTGTTGTTGATGTGCCTGCTGCTTGAAAGCTTTTGTGTATTTTATTTTTCATTTGTATTTTTCTTTTTCCTCGCAGCCAGCGCTGCGTGCGAAAGAAAATGTGTGAAAATTCGCAGGGCCGGAGGGAAACTATTTTGCAGTTGTTTCCTTTTAAGCTTTTTCTACACTCTTTTTCTGGCCATTTTTTGCTGGCCAAAGTTTAATTACATTATATTGGTCACCGCGGTGCCGTAATTAGCTTGACCAACTCTGGTTAACCATTGGGTTCTGTTGAATTTATATTGAAAAATTCTGGGCCATGAATGAAATCTAAGGAATAATGGTTTTTTGCATGACAACACGCTTTTTTCTTTGTCCGGCGACTGACACCCGCTGCGCTTTAGACAATTTTAATTAAATTCCCAATGGGCAGAAAGGAAAGCGATGTCGTGCGATGAAAACCCCCCATGTGGTCGTTTTTATGGATTGTTATTAGTCCCCGTCAGCTGTGAATTAAAGCATTCGATTCTTTTACATGCAAACGGTTCCTGACTTTGATCTATTGTTTTGCAGAAGCAATAATGTGGAGAGAATAGATTAATTATGGTCTATACTGATTGTGTTGTATGTGACATATTAGCTGGCAAAGGATTCCATTTCGAAATGAAAGTTGAATCTAAGGGCTTGCTTATTTTGTAATGAATAAATTCCTATTTTCTGTCACATTATGGTACATTAAAATTGATATGCCATAAATGGAATGTACAAATCACCGGAAAAGCAGGCGTTGTTTAACCATTTCCAATACAGGCACGTCGTAATGGATATGCCTGTCAGTCAATTTGGAAATTGTCACTGAAAGCCAGGACATGACAGTTGTGAGGGTCGGAAAGGATTCAGAAATCAAAAGCTATAAATATCAAAATAGAGTGTGGATTCCTGCCAATCTATATCAAAGTTTCAAGAAGGGGAGTGCGCCCCACTGCTGGAATTGCATTTATATCACCTGTTATAATAAAGAACCGACAAAGGAAAATCGTGAAAATGGAAACCGGACAAACAAGCCAGAAATTCCGCCAAAAAAAACCTGCGTCATATGTTTTTCTTTAGTGATTCTTTTCTTTTGTTTTTTTCATGGAACTCAGGAAAAAGCAGAACCATAAAAAGATCATAATAAATGCAGACTGCGTTTGTATGGCTGTATACATATGTATATTTTCCCCAAGTGAATATTTACTTCACCGCTTTTTAAAGGCTTCCTGAATGTTTATTCGGTTTGGTGACGTAACGCGTAATTGCTGCCGAAAAACCTCAAGTGATGATGTAAATATTTACATAGCTAATAGAGGCCCCTTTTTACGCTCCTTGTGCGTAAATAATAATCACGAAAAAATAATAATAATAATAAATAATAATGGGCCTGGGGTCCAATAGCTGTAATTAACCAGCTGGAAGTCGGCGTGTGGAAAGATTCCAGACCCGAGTCAATTTGGAAAAATGTGAAAAACAACAAGTGGAAAATTATGCTGATTGCCGGGGGATCTGCTCCACTTCTTGGATTGTTTGCTCGGACAAAATACATATTTGACAGGCCCTGCGGGATTTTCAAGCACCTCGAGAACATTTCCGCAAAAACGCCTTGTAATTAGAATAATTATTGCGGCTAGGCGCGAATGCTTTTTAATGGCACTTTGGTTTTTGACATTGTTCAAAGATAATTACGGCCAATACCTGTAGGGGATACCATTTGGCAGGACATTTCTGAATAAAGAGTGGGTCCTGAGACTTAAGTGCGGAAATTAATAGCACTTAGCTGTGGGAAATGTTACGCTTAATTGTAAAGGAACATTAAAAAAAGGATTGAGCATAACCAAAAAAAGATCAAAAGTAATCTCGTTACTCTTTCCTTTTAAAAAATATAAATAATCTTGTAGCTCTGTAAACAATTTCTATTTATTTTTGTATTCTTACAAAGAAAACTTATTCGAAGAACAAATTTTTAAAACCACGCATTTTATCAAAATATTCCAGAATTACTTTTGTGAAAAACGGATTTCTTTGAAACAGAAAAACAATTACCGGAAGCTTTGTTCTACGAATTTTTTTGAAGATACTGGATATTCAGAGAGTCCATATTTATGTTGGCAGGGGAAAGATTACATCATTGTTTCCATTTTATAATGCAAAAGCCCACACAATTTGAATTGCAAATAACCCATCAATCTTGCGCCGCTGGATAGTGTGAAATTAATTCAAATTAATGGCAATCATTGCTCATCTCTGGGTCTGTCAAATGACGTCGCCATATTTAACCAGTGTTTGCCTTCCGCTTAATCACCCATCCTTTGGCAAATAGCCGTCTATTTATAACCAACTTCCTTCCCAATCCGATTTAATGGCCGAGAAGGCGGGCGGTGGAATGCAAACAAGGCCTTCATTCTGGCCTGACAAACGTATTTATTTTGATAATTCTTCGGTTTTGATATTCCTATTTATTTACGCTGCCCGAGAGCGTGCACCATGCGCCCCGTTCAAATCAAGAAAAACGCAAACAAAAGCACGGGTCTCTCGGAATATTGCTACACAGGAAATTAGTATTTTAAATTATTTAAATAAGAATTTAACCGCTTGATTTTGTCTTAAACAAAGAATGTAATTGGACATTTAGCAATTTTATAAAATGGTAGACAATCCGGCTCGCGCAAGTTTAAATTGGTACATACATATGTCATCTAATTAGCCAATTTGGCACTTGGCAGACAACACAATGTACCCAAATATTCAAGGGAACTCTGTGTAGGGTCGAAATATTTTTAGAAATTTCTCAATTATTTTAGACAGCTCCCTTTAGGTTGCAGAATACATAAAAGGTTGTGCAGCATAATTGTCATAAATCTATGAAATTCTTTGTAAAATAAGAATGTGCATGAGAGAGTAAATTAAGGCAGGGAATTCTTGTTGATAAAACCAGTAAACTTAGTTATTTATTTTTTTGTTGGTTTATTTTTTATTAAATTTACAAATATGAGTTTGTAGCAATATATACTGCCTTTCCGAAACTTATTTGGAGCCATTTATTTAAAAAAATGCATGTTATAAATACGATCTTTAAGTTCATCTACGTTATAAAGAAGAAAAAGATATTGTTATTGCTTGATTTGGTTCTTCTACATTTTTTATATGATTGTTATTTGAAAATTAATGTCTCCGAACCATTTTTAATTTATAAGCCTTGTAGGAGTTTATCTCTCAATCATTTTTAAGGGCTGATGAGACATGATGGTTCGGGTTTGTCTCATCAATCCTTAAAAATTATTGAAAAATTAGCTCATTCAATGTTTGTCCTAGATATATTTTACTTTTTTTATAAAAATTCAGTCCTTAGATTAAGATTTCCGAATCATTTTCAATTTGTTGTGTTATATAGAGTCTCATCAACCATTAAAAAGGATTGAAAGTAATCTCCTCCATAGCTCGTCCTTAGGTATATGTTATAATGTGTCCCTGCTTAGTTGAAGGGTATTTGGAACCTCGGCGCCTCTTAGACGTCCTTGATATGGTCATAATTTTAAATTTTCTTTATTATATTGTGTTGCATACATTCTGGCGACGGCGACGGCAGCGTCGGCGAATGCAAGGGATTTCCACCGAGGGAGATTTATGAATGAGCATAAATTAGGGGGACTCGTAAATGCTGGCACGCAGCCCCATCTACGTACATCCCAATCCACATGCCATTGCCACAGTGTAGTGTATGCCATTACCATGGCATTCCAACCCATTCCCGCTCATTATTTTCCACCATGGTGTTTAATTTTGCGTATGAATAGGCAAAGTCAAGGACACACGGCGACGGCATTTCACTGTCAACTTCTGCGGCTGCCATTTGGCATACCAATGAGGGCAGCCTTTCCCTTTTCGCTTAATTGAATGCAGGCTTCTTCCAAAAATTATCACAAAAAGGTTTGCTCTTTGACCCTGACAAAAAAGAAAAAATAATTCAGCTATTTGACACGCTTTAAGCTGTCAGCGGGTTGAATATAAATGCCGAAACATTTTTTCCTGTTGCTCCTCTTTTTCGGCGACCTCTTCAAACCAATTTTCCACCTCTTTGGAAACCATTGCAAATTGAGCTTTTTTGACTAGCTGGAAAATCTGCTCTGAGTTTGTCGGGTCTGGATTTTGGGGGCTTAGGCTAGTTCAGGCCAGATTTAAAAGGCTTTTAGCATAAATTATAAAATTTGAATAAAATGATTGGAAAACGGGTCGAAAAGACCAAAATGGTTCGGTTTTTAGAATGTGGTTTGTAAATATTAAACGGTTCATAAAAATAAATCCCCCAGAAATGTAGTACGTGTTGAATACAAGGGACTTTATTATTTTTGTATAGGTCATAATTATATATTTGCTTCTTAAATAATGAAGGTCCTTGAACCATGTTTAAAATTAGGAAAGTGTTTTGCGGTCTTTTCTTTTTCTTTCTTAAAACTCTGTTAATAATCTCTTAAATAATTTTGTAAAACCCGTTTTCCAGATCAATACTTTGGTTAAAAACTAATTTTTAAAAGCATAATCACAACTGTAATGAACTTTGCAACACTAAATAAATTCCAAATAGATACACTTTACTATTTATTTATTTCTGAAACAAAGGAGAATCTTAATTTTTAAAAATTTCTATAGTTTCTGAAATAAAATTCTGAAATTTCTTTACATTCTTCCGTAATCCAAATTATTTTTTAATAAACTTTCGTTTCTAACCAATATAGTTCAAAGGGGTTTCCCAGATTATAAATATTTCAAATAAACGGTTTGTAATATTTACTTTTTATAACTGCTTCTTGCTTTTGGAATAAATAATTTTCCAAAAATTAAAATTCACTTCGCTTGACCGTTTTTTCAGGTGACTTTCGACGCGAAACTAATTCTTTTAAAACGCACGCGACGATTGCCGTTGGTAGATCTTGACGGGATGTTTCTCTGGAGAACCGTTAGCGCCTAGAATCCTTTGCAGACTGTTTCGGTTTTGGCCAGGTCTTTTGCTTTTATCAAAGTGGAAAACCCAACACGGAGAGAGCGTGGGAGAGTGAGAGCGAATTTTACCCGGGGCCGCGTTGGCAACATGTTGCTGGCAACAAACTGTTGAATTGTTTTTCTTTTTGGCCAGCTTTTCTTGCCTGTGGTTTTTGGCCCCCTCCCCCCGAAATTCCTTTCCTCTTGGCCAAAGCAGAATTTCGGCTTTGTTTTTTTGTGATATGGCTGATGCCGAGTAAACTTTTCGCCAGCTCTTGCAGTTATCTACAAAGCATCATAAATATACATATGGAAATGATTTCCGGCTATGTTGAAACTGCCGTGTTTTCCCCCCTCATTTGTGGGTGGGTTCCTGGGAAGGGGTGGCAAGTACTAGTCTTAATTGTAGTTCCCCCAGGGCCTTTTGACTTTCAATGTTTTATCTGCATGCCATATTATAATTCACTAGAAACGAGCTTCCTTCGGCTGCCCTTCGGGCGAAGTGCGTGTGTGGATGGGTGGGTGTAGGCTGCCCATTTTCCATTTTCCATTTTCCTCGGCCAGGCAATGTCAAGTGTTACTCATGCATGGCCACCGAGCTTTTCCTCCTTTTCCCGCCCCCTCAATCCACCTGGTTTTCTTCTGCTCGCGTGCGGCTCATTCATTATTCATCTTTTACTTTTCACTTTCTGCCTTTTCTTCGTGTTCTATTATACACATGTATGTTTTTTGAGGACTACAATTGTGCAAGGATTTATGTCTAAACCTTTAAAGTTAATTGTTATGACTCTGGAAAAGGTTTTCTCTTTCGCCAGACTGAAAACTAAAAGTGTTTATTAATCATACGCCCCATGAACGCCATTGTGTGTGCTCGTTCTCTAATCTTGGGGTCATATCAAAGGGACACAAGACGGTCCATTATGCAATTGCTACAGGGTCTCCAGAGGCAACTCACAGAATTTTTTAGCTTAATTTGAAAGGTAAGACTGAAGGTGAAGTTGAAGGCTGCCAGTGTGTTGATTCAGATGTTAGAAATTAAAGCTGGCTGGGGTTTTTCAGGATTAAAATGTGGTGCTTGTTTAAATTTGTTATTTTATCACCGATTAAAATAAATTTAAATTCAGGGAAAAAGAAGAAAAAGGATTTTATTCCTATGAAAATATCCTTGCACGTTTTTATGTCTATCTTTTTTTTCTATCCCCTTTTTTCCCGACTGGTTAGTATTTAACGGCACCTTTCCAAGAATTCCCCTTCAGAGTATTATGTTTTATTTCAATGTTGTAACCAAACTTGACTCCCACATATTATGTGAACGTAACACCTTACCTCCTGAATATTGTATGAACGTAATACCTTAACCGCTGAATATTATGTGTAAGTAACTCCCTACCCCCTGAATCACAAGAAACACAATCTGTGAAACCGCGACAGCAATCCCATTAGAAATCTCTGTGAAATCCCAGCATTAGCAGCTCGGCTCATGAAAGTTGGCCATAAATTTTCCCCACTAATGCGCCGCTTATCACTCAACTGAGGAAGGCTAAGAAGCTTTCACACTGTCTTTGGCCTTAAAGGAAAGAATCCAAAACAGAGGAAACCAAGTGTTTGTGTATTTTGTTCGATTAAAATAATTAAATACCAAATAAATGTGCGCATAGAACAGCAGCCACAAAAAACTCAAAAATAGATTTTAAATAAGTGCCTCAAGCATGTGAAATAGTTTAGTTTTTCGGCAAATATCTTTGTTTACATTGCTTAATTTTCTCTGCTTCACAGGTTATTTTTTTTTGGATTTATCTTGGTTTGTTTTTATTATTCAAAAAGTAAAGCACATTTTCAATATTGAAAATGTGTAAATTTGTTAATGGGATTTTGTGGGGTCGCATGAATAAAACATTAAGCGAATAAAATGTAAAAACGAAATAAAAGAAATTCCGTAAATTTGCCATGCAAATGTGTACATACGAAAAGCAGACTGGGGCATCATCATCAGGGCATTGGAAATGGTTACCACTTCAAATGCAGCCACAGGCCGCCTCAAATAAATTTTGAAAATTTATCGGGCCTCATACACGCGTTCACCCCAAAAAGGAGCAAATATTTGCAAAGGAGCGAATAAATCGGGGATTTTTTAGTTAGGATGGTTCTGAGGAGTGATTTTCCTTTTGCGGCTTTTAATTTATTGACACATTCCTTGGGAATGGCATAACTTTTTGTTTTACACTGAAGGTATGCATTTTCTTTGACGGAGATTCGGAAAGTTTTTATTTTGGGAACGATTGTTTGATTGCGTCGGAGAACTTTTTGTGAAGGCGCAATACAATCCCCTCGGATGTGCCTGCTAATATTTTTTTCTGTAGTCTGGCTTTGTTTTTGATACCCTAGCTGGCAGTATATAAATTCTTGAGTATATATATACTATATTATGAAAATATATTCTAATATACCTAGTTTATTTAGTTTTGGAGTACATTTTGGATTATAATATTATTTTTAATAATAATTATATATAACATCTGAGTTCTGAGTTATAAATATAAATTCTGAATACATTATTATATTCTGCATTTAAAGAATAGTACATTTAGTATTGTACTAATAATATAATAATTATATATGTAATAATAGTTATATATAATAAGTGAATTATTTATAATATACTACATTTAAAGGGTAGTACGTATAGGATTGTAATATTATTAATATTAATATTTAATTTAACGAATCTTTGGAAGTTTTTACTTCCAAGTTCCGGCTGAAGAGTATCCCAAGGTTCGGCTTGCCTTCACAGGACCTTTTCCTTTAGCTCCCCCAATTCTTTTGTATTCTGCTCACCATCTTATCAGCATCGGGAAAGCGTATTATATAACATAGTGTGGGAGGGGCTTAGGAGAAAGCAGATTGTGTGGCAGCCGCCCAAAAGCTTTATTTATTTCTGTTTACATTGCATTAAACATCTTGCAATCAAAAGGACAAAAAGAAACACATTCACTAAAATCCAATTCAGCTTAATTAATTCAAAGTGCAAACACTGGGGAAAGATACAGAACAGGGGGGTTGGGTAATAGGCAAATCGTGAGATGTGGACAAATCACCTTGGAACCTCGATGGGATTAGACAAGATTGTGGATGTGCCACGCCCCTAATTGGAGTTTCAAGTGGTTCGTGCGACGACTTAGTCGCTGCTCAAGATAATTGCCTTGCTTAATTAGTTGGCCTTTGTGTGGGGAGGAATGTGTCTGCGCGGTTAATAATTATTAATTAATGCGATTGACAGGCAGCACAATGAATTTGATGGCAGGAGATGCTCTGCTCTGAAATGAAATCATCGGACAGTTTTGGCATTTTGTAATTGAACGAGTTGGACACGCAATGAACAGCCGGAAAAACGTGCATAAATCAAAGCATTTTCCATCATTCACTCAGTCGTGAAAATGTCTGCCAACTTTAGGCGCAAATTGTGTGCGTGTGTTTTTTGTATCCTTTCTTCTTTTTTTGCTGTGCACGTGTTGACATCTGCAATTGGCTGCGGGCTGACATTTAACGCTGCACGCAATCGATGACTTTCACCCTTACATTCACCCATTTTCCCCGATTTTCCGCTTTCCCTTCTGCGGCATTTTCCCCCATTTTGTCGTATTTTTTGGTTGCTGTTTGTATTTGTTTTTGCCCCCCAGCGATGATTGAGTGAGTGCTTTAGTCGATCGTAAATGTTGCAAGTGGCGAATGCAAATATGTTGCAATTTGCAACTGGATTTGGGTCTGTAATATATATACACACATGTGTGCATATTTGGACATTGGACATTCCAGTGGGCCTTATCGACGTTGAAATCAGTTAATATGTATATACGGGCAGCTGGGGGGAAAACTGTGGAAGTGAAATGAAATACCGTAGCGTAGCTATTTTAAATTTGGCTGCAGACAATGCATGGGAAATTAGAAATGTATTAATTACAATGCAGTAATTACGGGCTGGGGAAATGCTGTTTTAATTAGGAATACC